>NC_041380.1:144520061-144532546 GCF_002162155.2 Triticum dicoccoides | reverse complement strand
GGGGAGGGCAGGCCGGCCGCAGGCGGCGGGGGCTGGCGGTTCGGCCGGTGGTGGCTGGCGGCTCAGGGGGGTGGAGTTTGATGATAAACTGGAGGCCCTTGATTTCGTATCCAATGGCTGGAAAATCTAATGACCATAGATGAAAAAGTCAGTCGACTAACGTGTAGCCTCACCCCGCACGTACACATGCACGCACGCAAGACACGCACACATGTAGGTGTGCAACACTGACATGTACACATGCACGCATGCTGGCATGCAACACTGACACGTACACATGCACTCACGAACACACGCACGTACACACCCATGCATGCAACACTGAAACGTACCCTTGCACGCACGCAACACTCGCACGCCTGCATGCACACAACACATGACGCAAGACACACGTTCAACCTATACGTGCATGCACCCTTTGTTAAGGACATGGATTGTTACGGGTATTAATCAATCTTATCTATGATAAGCAGAACATTGATGTTTGCAGCGGTCTTTATGAATCACAACGTATCGAACGGGCTATCAACATAGTAGGCTTATCTACATGAAAAAAGATGACGTCACACTCAATGAACAATCATCGGTTTATGAAATGCCCGCTTCTGACCGCCCTGGCCCACCAAAGGTTCCTTTGCTATGCGCTGCCTGCGTTGGGTCACTGACATGCCTGCCATGCACCCAAAGAGCCCACATGTCAGTGGAAGAACGTCGTTGTGTCCTAGGTCAGAGTCGAGGGCGCCACTCGCGGCACGCCCGGCTGAACATGCCTCCGTGCCGCATTCAAACGCCTCCATGAAACCCGCCCGTGTGGAAGCCGAGAAACCCACTCTGGACACTCGTCCGTTCATGACCGGGCCGCTCCCCTATCTCCTCCACCATTTTGTCCACTCTTACAATGGCTTACGAAGAGTAGTTATTCTGCATCCAAGCCGACTGGGTAGCCCGCCGGATACAAGCTATGCAGCTCGCTGATCCACCTCCCTCCCCTCTCCCGGTGAAGCCAGTTGCCGCCCCAAGCCAGCGCGCGGTTCAGAACTCGCCGCTCCAGGGCAGCTCGACGAGGAGCGGTGCACGGGCATCGTTGCTGCCGTCCATGCCGCCGCCTCGTACCGCGTCTCCCGTTTCTGTGGCCGAGACTCCCATGCTAGCGGCCGCGCCATGCAAGCAGCGACAAAAGCCGGGTGCGCGGAGAGCGATGAGTCGGTGGCCAGCACCTCCGCGTCCACCGCCATCATCGGGGAGAAGTAGAGCACGGGAGGCCGCCACCGCTTGGGTCCCATGAACGCCACCGCGGAGGCGACGCTGGTGTACACAGTAGGTGTCTTGCTAGATCCTTTTTTTGCGAGGACCTTCGTCGACCCCGAATGGGCTCCATGGAAGAGGGGAATGTTAGGATGAACTCGAGCCGGTGCCGGCCATGGCGAAGTAGTGGCCGGTGATGAACTCGAACCGGTGCCGGCCACCATCATCTTCGGCACCAGCCAATGATATCAGTTGGGTAGTGGGGAAGCGAGCCGTCCTTTGCGCTGAAGCATATACCTCCAGGGCTCCCGGCAGTCCGGTGATCGTGCTGTCGGACATGAGGAACACAAATCGATCGGCGGGCGACCATTTAGGCCAGGTATTATGTAAATATGTTGTCCAGAACTAGCACCGCGTAGTTCATTTGAATGTAATGAAATCCGTCATGTTTGTATGAAAATTCGGTATTTTATATGATTTCCGTTGTTGTTTACATGAAATATCAGTTTGTCTATGTGTTTGCGTGAAGTTCGTCCGGTTGGTTGAGTTGCTGTAATAATGTGTGCGGCTACGATTGGATGGCGTAATTTGCGGGTCGCCGGTCGGTATGCGGATGGCTCGGGCGGCGTTGTGGGACAAAAAACACAGCTCGTCCAAGCTCGTCTCCAACGTGCGCGCTGGAGAATGCATGACAGCATGAGCACCTGAGCCATTCCTCGTTCATCGGTGGCAAAGGCGCCGGTGGACAAATGGGTCGCCAATATTTTGGCTACCCCGGGCAAGATCCAAACAGCCCCTCCCAATAGATTCAAATCCCTCGTTCACCATGGAATTTTGCCATGTGTTGTTTTCATGGTCTAGCAAGATGCTCGTGCATTGCACGGAACATCAAGATGCATTTTTTACAAACTCTCACATGCATGCAAGGGATAATTAATGTCCTCCTTTGCTAGTACCACGAGGCAAACACCATTAATATTGCATCGATTAGTGTTAGTGGCCTTGTATATCTGCAAATTGTAATTTTGATAGTGGCCCCTTGTATATAAAAATGGAGGGAGAAAGATGAGAGATAAGGTGAGGAGGAGTGGGGCGTGGTGGTGACTGGTGGTCGGACTGGGCGAAGGCATGGGGATGGACGGCGCATTATGTCTAAGTTTGTAACTCTCTCTCACACACCCACGTAGGTGGGGGACGTGCACGAAGACAAGAGGTGCACGCACGACGCACGTACTCCCGTCTATTTCCCAACCACACCAGCGTGGGTACACGGTGGAGCTCATTTCTGTACGAAAAAGGCAGCCCACGTGGTAATTTGGAACGTGTACTGGTTGTCCACTTGGTGGAGGGAGGATCGTCTACCATAGGTGAACAAACAAATTGCGACTTGACGCGTTATGTTAAATTAAAAAAAGAGGCAAACCATGTGGGGCCTACCTTAGAGGCAAGGCTCTATACACTGGAGTACTTTTGATGTGTCCCGTCAACTCGCAGAACGAGGAGAAGCTTGCTTAGTACGCCGTCTCCCCCGCCCACGGGCGCGGTGTCTCGCAGGATGAGGTGAAGCTTGCTTACTACTACGCCTTACGCCTGCACCCTCGCCCACGCGCGCGGTGGCTCGCAGCACGAGGAGAAAATTTTACTACTCCCTCCGTTTACTCCTCGTCCCTACTACATACTTTGGTTAGTACTCCCTCCATTTACTTATACAAGGCCACTATAAAAAAAATACATTTTGCATCTATACAAGGCCACAAATAGTAATCAAGACAAAAGTTACTACTCCCTCCTTCCCAGTTTATGGCTCAATTTCAAAATCTCTCCACCCAAGGTAGACGGTGAGTGGTCGAATTAATTTCATAGTTTGCACAAGTAATAAGTATGCTCGTTTTTCTCAAGAAGTTATTGATGTCTACTACACCACCTTCTTCTTGTATACGTTGTTGGGCCTCCAAGTGCAGAGGTTTGTAGGACAGTAGCAAATTTCCCTCAAGTGGATGACCTAAGGTTTATCAATCCGTAGGAGGCGTAGGATGAAGATGGTCTCTCTCAAGCAACCCTGCAACCAAATAACAAAGAGTCTCTTGTGTCCCAAACACACCCAATACAATGGTAAATTGTATAGGTGCACTAGTTCGGCGAAGAGATGGTGATACAACTGGTATATGGATGGTAGATAAAGGTATTTGTAATCTGAAATAATAAAAACAGCAAGGTAGCAAGTGATAAAAGTGAGTGTAAACGGTATTGCAATGTGTTGAAACAAGGCCTAGGGTTCATGCTTTCCCTAGTGCAAGTTCCCTCAACAATACTAACATAATTGGATCACATAACTATCCCTCAACATGCAACAAAGAGTCACTCCAAAGTCACTAATAGCGGAGAACGAAGAAAGAGATTATGGTAGGGTACGAAACCACCTCAAAGTTATTCTTTCCAATCAATCCGTTGGGCTATTCCTATAAGTGTCACAAACAGCCCTAGAGTTCATAGTAGAATAACACCTTAAGACCCAGATCAACCAAAACCCTAATGTCACCTAGATACTCCAATGTCACCTCAAGTATCCATGGGTATGATTATACGATATGCGTCACACAATCTCAGATTCATCTATTCAACCAACACAAAGGACCTCAAAGTGTGCCCCAAAGTTTCTACCGGAGAATCACGACGAACACGTGTGCCAACCCCTATGCATAGGTTCATGGGCGGAACTCGCAAGTTGATCACCAAAACGTACATCAAGTGAATCACGTGATATCCCATTGTCACCACGGATATCCACGGCAAGACATACATCAAGTGTTCTCAAATCTTTAAAGACTCAATCCGATAAGATTATTTCAAAGGGGAAACTCAATTAATTACAAGAGAGAAGATGGGGAGGAGAAACATAGCATCCAACTATAATAGCAAAGCTCGCGATACATCAAGATCGTATCACCTCAATAACACGAGAGAGAGAGAGATCAAACACATAGCTACTGGTAAATACCCTCAGCCTCAAGGGAGAACTACTCCCTCCTCGTCATGGAGAGCACCGGGATGATGAAGATGGCCACCGGGGAGGGATTTCCCCCTCCGGCAGGGTGCCGGAACAGGTCTAGATTGGTTTTCGGTGGCTACGGAGGCTTCTGGCGGCGGAACTCCCGATCTATTGTGCATTCTGGAAGTTTTAGGTCACGTAGGTATATATGGGTGCAGGAGGTACGTCAGGGAAGCCACGACGGCCCCACGAGATAGGGGGCGTGCCCTAGGGGGGGCGCCCCCAACCTCGTGAGCACCTCGTTCCTTCCTTGACGTGGGGTCCAAGTCGATCGGGTGTGTTTCCTTCCAAAAATAACTTCTCCAGTTGATTTCGTTCCATTTTGACTCCATCTGATATTCCTTTTCTTCAAAACACTAAAATAGGCATAAAACAACAAATCTGGGCTGGGCCTCCGGTTAATAGGTTAGTGCCAAAAATAATATAAAAGTGGATAATAAAGCCCAATATTGCCTAAAATAGTAGATAATATAGCAGGGAGCAATAAAAAATTATAGATACATTGGAGACGTATCAGTTATGTTTACCGATGCATTAATTAGAACGAATGCATGAATGACCACTAAATTTCCATGAACTTGTACATGCATTGGTTAGTTTCCTCTTGACACTGCTTGCGTCGGGTGATCTAACGCACCTCGTAATCCAACATGTAATGGTACTACTACTAGTATAGTAGAACTGAGACTTATCAAACGGAAAAATGAATGTTTTTTAGATGAGCCCTATAAACCCTAGTGGATACGTACTCCGTAAAAATAGATTTTCCAAAAACTAAGTCGCTCCCGTTCATGAATTCTGTAGTATACTCCTCCGTCGACGCTCCCTTTCATGAATTCTGTACTTCCTGTCCCGACATGTGGGACATATAGCAACCGGGTCGACGTGTCAAGCACCAAATAACAGTGCAGAACAGTAGGGGGACGCACCCCACTCGTACCGGCCCAGTAGTAGTAATGAGCAATGAGACGTCAAATCACAATGCCGCACTTTCCCAGACGGATGAAGCAACCATTATTTCACACTTCGGTTCGCCATCATCTCAAACCACATACTAGTATTGCTTCTGCCTCAAGAGGGACACGCACATCTCCTTGGTACATCATGACACATGGGACCGCATGACAGGCCATGCTCCCCCGCCGATCACTCGGTAAAATCACCTCATTTTTACTACACTTCCTCCGTATCGGTTTACTACATGGCATGCACGTCGTTCTAGGTTGAGAATTTAACTGGCTATATATGTGATGAACAGTACTCTAGGCTTTTAAAAAATGTATACTTTTGTACAGTAGTACTATCGATGGATTGCGCCATGGAGCAAAAATTGAAATTAAAAAAAAGGTGGTACATATGGAGAGCGCTCGTCGCCAAATTATGCATATAGTACTATTAAAAAAGCTAGTACGTGCTTAATTGGGGTGCTAAATTCTATTAAAGTAATACTAGTAGTGTGTACATACTGAAGAGTTAAAGTAACGAGAAGAAACATAACATAGTTCTGCTGGGGGCTCAGCACAACACACCCCTCAAATTAAACTAAGCACACCTAAAATTAAACTATGCAACTAATCCGGTAGACACTGCATTAGAAGTTTAGAACCACCATGAGCAACGACACTGCCACCTTACTCGGAGTCCTCGTCCACGTCCTCAACTTCGTCCTTGTCCCTATTCCTCTTGGCCGATACTTCTTTGCTTGAACCGCACACTTGGCTGTTGCTCTTCATCCAACCCTTGTAGATGTTGAAACAAAGGTAGCCATCCATTGCAGCATAGTGGATGTGGTCTATATCTAGTACATTCCGCTGCCATGCATGACGATGAAACGTGTATGGAGGTTTCCCCAGTTTACCATACGGAGGATGAACCATGGCTCCTGCCAGCATCAGCGTTGAAAGCTGACGAGAGGGCACCAGCCGATTCTTCTGGTGGTCGAAGGGGTTGCCTACAACGAGGCCTATCCGACCCAGGACTTCTTCGTCGTTCGTGAAGTCTATAGTAACGAATTTCACTGTTTTGTCCTTGAGGAAGTTCTTAAAATCCTGGCACTCAACGTCAGCATGGCATATGTGGTAGACCAAGCAAACGTTATGTACGCAAACCTGGATCACGCCGGGCTTCTTCCTCTCTTCGTCCTTTAGATCCTTCTCTCATCCCAGGACTGTGGTGTACTCAACATCTAGCCCAGCGACCCACTCATCATCTGAGTTTTCGAACATGTGTCTGAAGCGAGAAACGAATCCTTTCACCATCGCGGAAGAACGGGTGTAGATGATGTCGAACTCATCGCCGGTGATGGTTCTAACCTTGTACTCACCGCCGATCGTGGAGATTTGGGACGCCATGGATTTGGGAGGAGGGTTAGGATTAGTGGAATTGCCGTAATGTGAATGGACGGGACGACTAGGAGTGAACCGCCGTAGTATTGAAGGACGTGCGGGGACGAGTAGGAGTGAACTGCCAGTGTGCGAACGGCAGGGTAGTGGCTTTCCATTCTCCCATGATATGGGCTTCCGAGAGCCCTTGGATCTGAGATCGAACGGTTGCATGGCGTGAATCTAGACCTATGGGTGAATATCCTATCCTGGAGGGTTATTCTGCAAATTTTCAGCAACTTAGCATGCGACCGTTTGATCTCACATCCAAGGGCTGCCAGCAGCCTGTATTATGGTCACGCCTACCACAACCGTCGCATCGCTCGCACCCTTGGAGATTTAACACGGTGCGTTAGGCTATCTGATGTTGGCATGTCATACATAGTCATCACTTAGTCACTCATACTACAACAAAGTTGGCTATAAGTGTATTTTTTACTCCTCTCTATCTCTTTCTTCGTACTCAAGGAAGAAACGATGCTAAGCGCGTGTATTTATTGCATTTGCCAAGGCGTGACCTCTTCCAATGAAATGGTGTTGCTAAGTTTGCTTCATTTAATTAGCAATAGACTCAAAATTGTCTTTTCACCTAGGTACACGCGCTTAGCACCGTTTCTTCCTTGGGTCACCAAACTAGTCTCTCTCTTCTTGATTAACTTGCCACATCAGACTTTATGCCTATGTGGCAAGCTTAAGCACCTGTAGGAGCAAGTAAAAGTAAGTACAATAGTGCGCTTTACATGGCATTTTTGCATATGTGGAGGAAAGAGAGCCAAGGAAAAAGTGGAGAAGTGGGCTCTCATGCAAGAGCCAGCCTCTACTGCATGGTGGAGCATTGGGAGAGGCACCTTTATGGAGGTGGTCAGGAATCTAGGAGACTCACGCCGGTCGTAGCGCCGCAGTTAAAATGATAATGGCAAGTCAAATCACGGGGGCCCCACCTGTCCAGCAGTAACTCGCTGTCAAATCACACAGCCCTATGTTTGCAGCAGCCTACTCCCTCGTCTTCTCGCAGAGGCAAACCATGTGGGGCCTACCTTAGAGGCAAGGCTCTATACACTGGAGTACTTTTGATGTGTCCCATCAACTCGCAGAACGAGGAGAAGCTTGCTTAATACACCGTCTCCCCCGCCCACGGGCGCAGTGGCTCGCAGCACGAGGAGAAAATTTTACTACTCCCTCCGTTTACTCCTCGTCCCTACTACGTACTTTGGTTAGTACTCCCTCCATTTACTTATACAAGGCCACTATAAAAAAATACATTTTGCATCTATACAAGGCCACAAATAGTAATCAAGACAAAAGTTACTACTCCCTCCTTTCCAGTTTATGGCTCAATTTCAAAATCTCTCCAACCAAGGTAGACGGTGAGTGGTCGAATTAATTTCGTAGTTTGCACAAGTAATTAGTATGCTCGTTTTTCTCAAGAAGTTATTGATGTCTACTACACAACCTTCTTCTTGTATACGTTGTTGGGCCTCCAAGTGCAGAGGTTTGTAGGACAGTAGCAATTTTCCCTCAAGTGCATGACCTAAGGTTTATCAATCCGTAGGAGGCGTAGGATGAAGATGGTCTCTCTCAAGCAACCCTGCAACCAAATAAGAAAGAGTCTCTTGCATCCCCAACACATCCAATACAATGGTAAATTGAATAGGTGCACTAGTTCGGCGAAGAGATGGTGATACAAGTGGTATATGGATGGTAGATAAAGGTATTTGTAATCTAAAATAATAAAAACAGCAAGGTAGCAAGTGATAAAAGTGAGCATAAACGGTATTGCAATGTGCTGAAACAAGGCCTAGGGTTCATACTTTCGCTAGTGCAAGTTCCCTCAACAATACTAACATAATTGGGTCACATAACTATCCCTCAACATGCAACAAAGAGTCACTCCAAAGTCACTAATAGCGGAGAACGAATGTAGAGATTACGGTAGGGTATGAAACCACCTCAAAGTTATTCTTTCCAATCAATCCGTTGGGCTATTCCTATAAGTGTCACAACTAGCCCTAGAGTTCGTACTAGAATAACACCTTAAGACACAAATCAACCAAAACCCTAATGTCACCTAGATACTCCAATGTCACCTCAAGTATCCGTGGGTATGATTATACGATATGCGTCACACAATCTCAGATTCATCTATTCAACCAACACAAAGGACCTCAAAGATTGCCCCAAAGTTTCTATCGGAGAATCACAACGAAAACGTGTGCCAACGCCTATGCATAGGTTCATGGGCGGAACCCACAAGTTGATCGCCAAAACATACATCAAGTGAATCACGTGATATCCCATTGTCACCACAGATATCCACGGCAAGACATACATCAAGTGTTCTCAAATCTTTAAAGACTCAATCTGATAAGATTACTTCAAAGGGGAAACTGTAACACCCTCGATGCGACTATAGCTCCCACGTGTCGAGGCACGACTTAGAGACATAATCGCATTGAAGGCATATGTCGCAAGTTAGGCAATCTTCACAAACATCCCATGTAATGTAATAATAAAAGGGGAGATAACATAGTTGGCTTACACTCGCCACGTCAATCAAGTACATAAGTAACATTACATCATCCATACACTCAAAGCCCGACTACGGCGCCACAATAAAAGAGAACCCAACATGCAACACGGTCCCAATCACCCCCCACTGGGCACCACTACTGATCATCGGGAAAGGAAACGTAGTATTGTTGAGAGTCTTCATCGAACTCCCACTTGAGCTCATACGCGTCTCCTGGAGCGGAATCATTAGGCCCTGCATCTGGTGTAATAGTAATCTGTGAGCCACAGGGACTCAGCAATCTCGCACCCTCATGATCAAGACTTTTTAAGCTTATGGGTAAGGCAAAGGTAAAATATGAGTGGAGCTGCAGCAAGCGACTAGCAAGTATGGTGGCTAACTTATTCGCAAAAGAGAGCGAGAAGAGGAGGCAAAGCACGAGCGAGAAGCTAGAGAACAACCTACGCAAACATTACTCCAACACCGTGTCCACTTCCCAGACTCCGCCGAGAAGAGGCCATCACGGTAACACACTCAGTTGATTCATTTTAATTAATTAAGGTTCAAGGTATCTACAACCGGACATTAACAAATTCCCATCTGCCCATAACAGCGGGCACGGCTTTCGAAAGTTCAATCCCTGCAGGGGAGTCCCAACTTAGCCCATGACAAGCTCTCACGGTCAACGAAGGAATAGACCTCCACCCGAGACATTCCGATCAGGCTCGGCATCCCGGTACAACAAGACACTTCGACAGGTTAAAACAAGACCAGCAACACCGCCCGAATGTGCCGTCAAATCCCGATAGGATCTGCACATATCTCATTCTCAGGGCACACTCGGATAGGTCAAGCTACGAGTAAAACCAACCCTCAAGTTTCCCCGAGGTGGCCCCGCAGGCTGCTCGGTTTGGACCAACACTCAGAGGGAGCACTGGCCCGGGGGGGTTAAAATAAGATGACCCTTGGGCTCCGGTAACCCAAGGGAAAAAGAGGCTAGGTGGCGAATGGTAAAACCAAGGTTGGGCATTGCTGGAAAAGCTTTAATCAAGGCGAACTATCAAGGGGTTCCCATTATAACCCAACCGCGTAAGGAACGCAAAATCCGGGAACATGACACCGATATGACGGAAACTAGGGCGGCAAGAGTGGAACAAAACACTAGGCGAGAGGCCGAGCCTTCCACCCTTTACCAAGTGTATAGATGCATCAAGATAACAAGGCAATATAATGATATCCCAACAAGTAAATAAAAGATGTTCCAACAAGGAACGGCCTCCAATCTTCACCTGCAACTAGAAATGCTATAAGAGGGGCTGAGCAAAGCGGTAACATAGCCAATCGACGGTTTGCTAGGAAAATGGTGGGTTAGAGGTTTGACATGGCAATTTGGGAGGCTTACAAGAAAGTGGTACGCATCGTAGCAATGGCATAGCAATAGAGCGAGCAAACTAGCATAGCAAAGATAGTAGTGATTTCGAGGGTATGATCATCTTGCCTGCACAGTTGTCAGAGTTGACTGGATCCTCAAAAGCAAACTCAACGGGCTCCTCATTAGCAAACTCGTCTCCCGGCTCTAAGCAAACAAGACAAACAAGCAACAAGGATACAATCAACCACGCGCAAGCTCAAACAATAAGATGCAATGATGACATGCTATGCGGGATGCGATGCGGGATGCAAAAATGCAAGATATGATAGGAAATGCATGAACCTGGCCTCAACTTGGAAAACCAAGTGTGCCACTGGAAAGAGGGGATGAAATCGCTTGAAAACGATATAAGGATCATTGGAATCGGAGTTACGGTTTGGAAATGGCAAGCGTTTTAAGAATGACACCGGTCTGCAATTTACAGCAAGTAGGCATCTAAATGCAATGAAATGAACATGCTACAGCACCCAAACATGACAACAAAATACATGTCAGGGATGCACACAAGATGCTTAACAAAAGTCTAGCACTGAGCTACGGCCAATTCATCCATTAACAGGTTCAAACAAGCATGGCAAAAGCGCAAATGCAAAACAGATTTCAGACTTAGTGAAAATAACACTTGTCTGAAATTTCAGATCATGAAGCCCTCTTCGGAGAAACAAAACAACATGATACATGACCTGATTATGACAAAGAATAACATGGCATGGAGCTACTCAACAAGCTTAACAAAATACCCAAAGTGACCTGGGGCCAAAAGGGTCCACAAAATATACTAACAAGCCCACGAACATAGCTAAAACACAATCAGTTTTCAGACTTAGTGAAAACTGAGACATGCTGAAATATAACTCACGAAGGCATCTAAACAAGCTCGATGCACTCACTACGGTGCAAGTCATGGCAAGGCAAGCATACATCCATTAAGAAGGCACAAAATTCTAGCTAGACATGGCAAGAACAATGGCATAGCATGCACGGATCAACTATAATAGCATCGGCAAAATCGCAAACGAGTTGACGATCTGCCCAGATTCACCACGAAGCAAAAGTAGAGCTCTATTGACTCAAGCTAGGGTGCTCCATAATTGCAAACAAAGACATGGATGGATAGAGAATAACAAGATTAACAAAACTCCCTTAGTTATCATCCTCAAAAGAGGCACGGATCACTAGGAAACAACATGAACATAGGGCATCTTGAACTAAACAATCCCAGACTTAGTGAAAACTACTAAGTCCCTGAAAACAGATTTACCGGGTGCCTCACTTTGCAAGCTTGCACAAGACACCCCACACATCCTAAAAATGCATGGGTTGCACCTCTAGAAAGATAACAAAATGCATAACAAAACATATGAAGGACTCACAGGCATAGCATGCACACAACAATCATGGCAAAAAAGACAAAAGTCTAAGATGAACTAGCAGATCTGACAATTAACTCACAAAGCGTCCTTCTAACAGCATTTCGGGCATCAAGATGAACTCAAATGAAAATGATGCAATGTAATGAAATGATGTACTCATTGATGCGAACATTTTGATATACTATTTGTCCAAAACGGAGCTACGGATGCAAAGTTACAGCAGGTCAAAGTTCGCATAAAAAATTAGGGATCGGAGGGAAAAAGTCAACCCCTAGGGTATTTTAGATCTGGATCTGGATCAAGTCACTGTTCACGCCGGGGCACGGACTTCGAGGACGGCCGGCGCCGGAGTTGTCGCGGATGGCCGGAGTAGGAAAGGAGGAAGCCGAGGTGGCCGGACGGTGGCGAGGCCGGGCGAACGCCGGCGAGGTCGCGGTGGTGGCGGTGGCCCGAGGTGGGGCCGGCGACGAGCTTGGGGGCGGGGACGACCGACGTG
>NC_041380.1:144512529-144519698 GCF_002162155.2 Triticum dicoccoides | reverse complement strand
CACCACGTGGCGTGTCGTGGTTGGCTGCAGTGGCGGGGCGGACACGTCCGGCCCGAATCGAACGTGTCCGTCGGCGGGAGGAGCGGCAGATCTGGAAAAATTAGGGTTTCGAGGGGGGAGGAGATCCGAAAAAACGGGGGGTCTATTTATAGGCATAAGTGGAGCTAGGAGAGTCCAAATGAGGTGCGGTTTTCGGCCACGCGATCGTGATCGAACGCTCTAGGACATGGAGCAGAGTTTGGGGGTTTTGGGCCAAATTGGAGGGGTGTTGGGCTGCCACACACACGAGGCCTTTTCGGTCCCTCGGTTAACCGTTGGAGTATCAAACGAAGTCCAAATGATACGAAACTTGACAGGCGGTCTACGGGTAGTAAACCAAGGCCGCTTGGCAAGTCCCGGTCTAGTCCGGAAATGTTTAATCCCCACACACGAAAGAAAGCTAGAAACGACCACCGGAGGAGAACGAAGCGCCGGAATGCAAAATGGACAACGGGGAAATGCTCGAATGCATGAGACGAACACGTATGCAAATTTAATGCACATGATGACATGATATGAGATGCATGACAACGATAACAACACACGGAGACAAAGACCCGAACCCGAGGAAATAAATATAACTTAACGCCGGAAACGGCAAGAGTTGGAGTACAAATAGGGAAAGGTTACATCCGGGGTGTTACAACACTCCACCACTACGAAAGGATCTCGTCCCGAGATCTAGGACTGAAAGAACGCCAGGTACTCAGAACAGAGGTGATCCTCGCGTTCCCAAGTAGCTTCACGGTCGGAATGGTGTGACCACTTGACTTTGAGAAATTTGATAGACTTGTTGCGAGTCTTGCGTTCAGTCTCTTCAAGAATAGCAACTAGGTGCTCTTGATAAGAGAGATCTTCTTGGAGCTCAATGTCCTCGAAGTTGATGGTGCGGTCAGGAGTCTTGAAGCACTTTCGAAGCTGAGAGACATGGAACACGTCATGAACATTTGCAAAGTTTGAAGGAAGCTCGAGTTGATAGGCGAGGTCGCCTCTCTTGCTGACAATCTTGAAAGGTCCCACGTATCTAGGGGCAAGCTTCCCTTTGATACCGAAGCAATGAGTACCTTTCATAGGAGAGACGCGGAGGTAAACATGATCTCCGATCTCAAAAGCCAAATCACGGTGCTTACTATCATAGTAGCTCTTCTGGCGGGATTGGGCTGCAGGTTATCACGAATGACTTTGCACATTTCTTCTGCTTCTGTGATTAAGTCATTACCCAAAAGCTGACGTTCACCGGTTTCAGACCAGTTGAGAGGGGTACGGCACTTCCTGCCATACAGAATTTCAAATGGGGCTTTGCCCGAACTTGCTTGAAAACTATTGTTGTAGGAGAATTCAGCATAAGGAAGACAATCCTCCCACTTCATGCTGAAGGAGATCACACAAGCCCTGAGCATATCTTCAAGAATCTGGTTGACACGCTCGACTTGACCGCTTGTTTGAGGATGGAAAGCTGTGTTGTAGCGGATGTTGGTGCCCATGGCCTTGTGGAAAGAATCCCAAAACTTCGAGGTAAAGATGCTGCCATGGTCTGAAGAGATCACTTGAGGAATACCGTGCAGAGAGACAATACGAGAGGTATAGAGTTCCGCCAATTGAGCTGCAGTGATCGAATCTTTGATAGGCAGAAAATGAGCCACTTTGGTGAGTTTGTCGATGACAACAAATATAGCATCATTGCCACGCTTGGACTTTGGAAAACCAGTCACGAAGTCCATTTCAATGTGGTCAAACTTCCATTCTGGAATGGCAAGAGGATGGAGGAGACCAGCTGGCCTTTGGTGTTCTGCTTTCACTCTTCTACAGACATCACATTCATTCACGAATTGAGCGATCTCACGCTTCATTCGAGTCCACCAATAAGCTTGCTTGAGGTCCTGATACATCTTCGTGCTCCCAGGGTGAATGGAGAGGAGAGAATTGTGAGCCTCGTTCATGATCACTTTACAGAGGTCACCTTTGGGCACAACAATATGATCCTCGAAGAAGAGAGTGTCCTTGTCATCAAGGCGGTAGCACTTGTACTTGGGCTGACTCTTGGCAATCCCAATCTTCACCTTTTTCACCATAGCATCAAGAAGCTGGGCTTGGCGAATCTGGTCTTCTAATGTAGGAGAGACTTGAAGGTTGGCGAGGAAACCTTGAGGAACAACTTGCAGATTAAGTTTGCGGAAAACTACATAAAGCTCGGGTTGATAAGGCTTGAGAATCAGACTGTTGCAGTAAGCCTTTCTGCTCAAAGCGTCAGCAATCACATTAGCCTTGCCTGGAGTATACTCGATACTTGGATTATACTCTTGAATCATTTCGACCCATCGAGTTTGCCTGAGGTTGAGATTAGGCTGAGTGAAGATGTACTTGAGACTCTTGTGATCAGTGAAAATGTCCACCTTTCTTCCCAATAGAAGATGTCTCCAAGTCAAAAGAGCATGCACAACTGCCGCCAACTCGAGATCATGAGTGGGGTAGTTCTTCTCATTAGGTTTCAACTGGCGAGAGGTATAAGCAACAACTTTCTTCTCTTGCATCAATACTGCGCCAAGACCTTGGAGAGAGGCATCACAAAAGACCTCGTACGGCTTGGATTCATCAGGCGGAGTCAGAACTGGAGCAGTAATCAATTTCTATTTCAAAGTGTTGAAAGAAATATCACACTCCGGAGACCAAACGTACTTGACGTGCTTCTGAAGAACATTTGAGAGAGGCTTCGCGATCTTAGAAAAGTTTTCAACGAATCTTCGGCAATAGCTTGCGAGACCGAGAAAACTGCGGAGTTGCTTCACGTTCTGAGGAGGTTCCCAATTCACAATTGCAGACACCTTCTCAGGATTCACGGCAATGCCCTTGGCAGAGATGATATGACCAAGCTAAAGAACCTCATCGAGCCAAAATTCACACTTGGAGAACTTGGCGTAGAACTGATGTTCTGTGAGCTTATCAAGAACCAGACGCAAGTGCTTGGCATGATCTTCCTTGTTCTTGGAGAAAACCAGAATGTCGTCGAGATAGACCAAAGCGAAGTCATTGGTGTAGGCGTTGAAGATGAAGTTCATCATGCGAGAGAACGTTGGAGGAGCGTTGGCAAGGCCCAAAGACATGACAGTGTATTCATATGAACCAAAGCTTGTTCTGAATGCTGTCTTGGGAATATCTTCTTCACGAATGCGAATCTGGTGATAACCCATACGGAGATCAAGCTTGGAGAACACTTGTGCACCTTTGAGTTGTTCGAACAGCTCATTGATGTTGGGAGGTGGGTATTTGTTCTTGATGGTCTTCTTATTCACTGGACGGTAATCAACACAAAGTCGGTCCGTTCCATCCTTCTTATTCACAAAAAGAACACCACAACCCCACGGAGAAGAACTAGGCCGGATGAGACCCATTCTTTCTTGCTCATCGAGTTGCTTCTTCAGCTCCTTCAGCTCTTCAGGTCCGAGCTTGTAAGGACGTTTGCACACAGGTTCCGCACCAGGCTCAAGATCAATAATGAATTCAACTGGCCGGTGCGGAGGCATTCCTGGGAGCTCTTCTGGAAAGACGTCTTGATATTCGCAAACGACTGGAATTTGAGAGATGGCATCGAATTCACCCTTCTCATTGAGAGAAAACATACGGATAGTATTATCCCGAGCGGCAAAGACAATTACATCCTCAGACGAATGAGTCAATTGAATCTGCCTGGCTGCACAATCAAGTTGAGCCTTGTGCTTAGAAAGCCAATCCATCCCGAGAATAAGATCAATATCCGAGTTACCAAGAACCATTGGGGAAGAAAGGAACTTGTAGTCGCCCAATGTGATAGTAACATCTGGCACCTCCAAACTAGCACTTAGACGTTTGCCAGGAGAAACGATATCCATTTGTTTACCCAAATGAGAAGAAACGAACTCATGCTTGGTAAAAAATGGCTTTGACATGAAACAATGCGATGCACCCGTGTCAAAAAGAACTCTTGCAGGAATATTATTAACAGGAAGGTTACCCATGATGACATATGAGGAATCCTCTGCCTGAGCTGCGTTCATCAAATTGACCTTGGCGTGCTTGGGGTTATGCTTGACCACAACTGTACTTGTCGATATGACAGGAGGAGGAGGAGGAAGACGCCTCTGGTTGAGACACTTGTTGGCATAGTGACCCTTCTGTTGGCACTTGTTGCACGTGACCTCTGAAAGCGGACGGTGGTACGGAGCACTCGATCTTGGAGCTTGAGACGAAGTCTTGTTCTGAAAGCCAGGGTTGGGTGGGTGGGAAGAACCACCGCCACCTTTGCTCTTCTGCTAATACGGCTGACGGAACGGAGGAGGAGGAAGCCAAAACTTTTGCTTCTTGGCCACTTGAGTAGGGGAAGAAGGAGTAACATCTCTGACTCGCTTCTTGGAAGCATCACACCTCAACTGAGCAGCCTCTTACTTCACTGCCATGTTGTAGAACTCATCGTATCTCAAAGGCTCAAAGAGAACAAGAGCGAGCTGGATTTCTTCTCTGAGACCACCCCTGAACTGGTATATCATGCTCTTCTCATCAGGCACGTCCTTCTTGGCAAAGCGGGCAAGCTTCTGGAACAACTTGTTGTAGTCATAGACAGACAAAGAGCCTTGCTTTAGATTGCGGAATTCCTCACGCTTGCTTTCAACCACGCTCTGCGGAATATGATGAGCTCGGAAATCTCGACGGAAATCATCCCAAGTGATAACACGTCCACCTCTGGAATCCTTGTATTGCTGGAACCATTCTGCAGCTTGATCTTTGAGTTGCAAGCAAGCGAACTTGACAAAGTCCTCAGGCCTGACGTTACTGCACTCGAAATGCTTACACAGATCCACAAGCCAATCGTCAGCATCGGTTGCCTCAACACAATTCCTGAAAGTCTTTGGCCCGTTAGCAAGGAACTGGTTGAGTGTAGCAAAATGACTGTGATTGCTGCCTTGATTCCCTTGACTGCCTTGATTGCGCTCTTGAAGAATTTGCATGATCAACTGTGTGTTTGCATTGGTTGCGGCCATCACAGCTTGCCATGCCTCTGGAGGAGGTGGAGGCGGTGGCGGATCAGGATTCGGAGTCATGCGCGTTGGAGGAGCCATCCTGAAGAGGGTGACCACCATTAGCACATTGATAGATAAATATTGAAGTTGAATCCAACGGAATGAAAATTGCAACATATAGTCTTCACATCCGAACAAAATGAACGAATGCATTCCTCTTGAAATGGTCACATATCCATAAATTGAGAAGCCACATAGAATTAAGGTAGCGAAATAAATCAACAAGGTACGGATCAAGAACGAATAATCGGTAAGAAATCCCAATCTCAAACCAATATCCGTGGAAGAAGAACTAGAGCTACTAGAATTCCCACCTATGAAACTCCCGAACTTTTCCGGTTATGCAATCAGGTGTTGGGGATACAGGGGAAGCATAATATCTCACCCAAACTAGCAAATCCTACATCCAGCTGTATCCATCCTTCAACACATAACCAAGAAAACTTCGGAAACCATCTACCTCAACCTTTGAAAAGCATCCGTTATACAAGTTATGGTGATACTCCCGAACTCCCGCCCCAGTACTGGGTGGCGTCGAGGTTATCTCACCAACGAACTGCATAGAAGATATTTTCGATGTCGGCGAACATATCTCAAGTATTCCAGAATTGCAACGATAAAATTATGACGACAACACCTCAGAGCTCAACTCCCCGGGACACTTCCACTAAACCCCTGACAGGAGGCACCAAGACAATGTTCTCATCATAAGCCATCGGAACGATTCCAAGATACTCGCGTGATCCTAAAAATTTTTTTAGTGAAATTTGAGAAGAGAAGAGTCAAAACTCTACGTCAGGATGCCTTACCAAAGCGATGAGGAGACTGGGAAGTAAAAAGAATTCCTAAACTCTCCGATATATAATTCCTAAAAGACTCAAAACATTTTTTCTAGACACAACTCGGCCGCTAAAACGATCAAGCAATGGGGCTCCTAAGGTCGGGGAAGGCTCTAATTACCAACTTGTAATGCCCTCGATGCGACTATAGCTCCCACGTGTCGAGGCACGACTTAGAGACATAATCGCATTGAAGGCATATGTCGCAAGTTAGGCAATCTTCACAAACATCCCATGTAATGTAATAATAAAAGGGGAGATAACATAGTTGGCTTACACTCGCCACGTCAATCAAGTACATAAATAACATTACATCATCCATACACTCAAGGCCCGACTACGGCGCCAAAATAAAAGAGAACCCAACATGCGACACGGGCCCAATCACCCCAACTGGGCACCACTACTAATCATCGGGAAAGGAAACATAGTATCGTTGAGAGTCTTCGTCGAACTCCCACTTGAGCTCATACGCGTCTCCTGGAGCGGAATCATCAGGCCCTGCATCTGGTGTAATAGTAATCTATGAGCCACAGGGACTCAGCAATCTCGCACCCTCGCGATCAAGACTATTTAAGCTTATGGGTAAGGCAAAGGTAAAATATGAGTGGAGCTGCAGCAAGCGACTAGCAAGTATGGTGGCTAACTTATTCGCAAAAGAGAGCGAGAAGAGGAGGCAAAGCACGAGTGAGAAGCTAGAGAACAACCTGCGCAAACATTACTCCAACACCGTGTCCACTTCCCGGACTCCGCCGAGAAGAGGACATCACGGTAACACACTCAATTGATTCATTTTAATTAATTAAGGTTCAAGTTATCTACAACCGAACATTAACAAATTCCCATCTGCCCATAACCGCGGGCACGCTTTCGAAAGTTCAATCCCTGCAGGGGAGTCCCATCTTAGCCCATGACAAGCTCTCACGGTCAACGAAGGAATATACCTCCACCCGAGACATTCCGATCAGGCTCGGCATCTCGGTACAACAAGACACTTCGACAGGTTAAAGCAAGACCAGCAACAGCGCCCGAATGTGACGAAAAATCCCGATAGGAGCTGCACATATCTCGTTCTCAGGGCACACTCAGATAGGTCAAGCTACGAGTAAAACCAACCCTCAAGTTTCCCCGAGGTGGCCCCGCAGGCTGCCCGGTTCGGACCAACACTCAGAGGGAGCACTGGCCCGGGGGGGGGGGGGTTAAAATAAGATGACCCTTGGGCTCCGGTAACCCAAGGGAA
>NC_041380.1:144498107-144512322 GCF_002162155.2 Triticum dicoccoides | reverse complement strand
AAAAGAGGCTAGGTGGCGAATGGTAAAACCAAGGTTGGGCATTGCTGGAAAAGCTTTAATCAAGGTGAACTATCAAGGGGTTCCCATTATAACCCAACCGCGTAAGGAACGCAAAATCCGGGAACATAACACCGATATGACGGAAACTAGGGCGGCAAGAGTGGAACAAAACACTAGGCGAGAGGCCGAGCCTTCCACCCTTTACCAAGTGTATATATGCATCAAGATAACAAGGCAATATAATGATATCCCAACAAGTAAATAAAAGATGTTCCAACAAGGAACGGCCTCCAATCTTCACCTGCAACTAGAAATGCTATAAGAGGGGGTGAGCAAAGCGGTAACATAGCCTATCGACGGTTTGCTAGGACAATGATGGGTTAGAGGTTTGACATGGCAATTTGGGAGGATTACAAGCAAGTGGTAGTCATCGTAGCAATGGCATAGCAATAGAGCGAGCAAACTAGCATAGCAAAGATAGTAGTGATTTCGAGGGTATGATCATCTTGCCTGCACAGTTGTCAGAGTTGACTGGATCCTCAAAAGCAAACTCAATGGGCTCCTCGTTAGCAAACTCGTCTCCCGGCTCTAAGCAAACAAGACAAACAAGCAACAAGGATACAATCAACCACGTGCAAGCTCAAACAATAAGATGCAATGATGACATGCTATGCGGGATGCGATGCGGGATGCAAAAATGCAAGATATGACAGGAAATGCATGAACCTGGCCTCAACTTGGAAAACCAAGTGTGCCACTGGAAAGAGGGGATGAAATCGCTTGAAAACTATATAAGGATCATTGGAATCGGAGTTACGGTTTGGAAATGGCAAGCGTTTTAAGAATGACACCGGTCTGCAATTTACAGCAAGTAGGCATCTAAATGCAATGAAATGAACATGCTACAGCACCCAAACATGACAACAAAATACATTTCAGGGATGCACACAAGATGCTTAACAAAAGTCTAGCACTGAGCTACGGCCAATTCATCCATTAACAGGTTCAAACAAGCATGGCAAAAGCGCAAATGCAAAACAGATTTCAGACTTAGTGAAATTAACACTTGTTTGAAATTTCAGATCATGAAGCCCTCTTCGGAGCAACAAAACAACATGATACATGACCTGATTATGACAAAGAAGAACATGGCATGGAGCTACTCAACAAGCTTAACAAAATACCCAAAGTGACCTGGGGCCAAAAGGGTCCACAAAATATACTAACAAGCCCACGAACATAGCTAAAACACAATCAGTTTTCAGACTTAGTGAAAACTGAGACATGCTGAAATATAACTCACGAAGGCATGTAAACAAGCTCGATGCACTCACTACGGTGCAAGTCATGGCAAGGCAAGCATACATCCATTAAGAAGGCACAAAATTCTAGCTAGACATGGCAAGAACAATGGAATAGCATGCACGGATCAACTACAATAGCATCGGCAAAATCGCAAACGAGTTGACGATCTGCCCAGATTCACCACGAAGCAAAAGTAGAGCTCTATTGACTCAAGCTAGGATGCTCCATAATTGCAAACAAAGACATGGATGGATAGAGCATAACAAGATCAACAAAACTCCCTTACTTATCATTCTCAAAAGAGTCACGGATCACTAGGAAACAACATGAACATAGGGCATCTTGAACTAAACAATCCCAGACTTAGTGAAAACTACTAAGTCCCTGAAAACAGATTTACCGGGTGCCTCACTTTGCAAGCTTGCACAAGACACCCCACACATCCTAAAAATGCATGGGTTGCACCTCTGGAAAGATAAAAAAATGCATACATACGAAGGACTCAGAGGCATAGCATGCACACAACAATCATGGCAAAAATGACAAAAGTCTAAGATGAACTAGCAGATTTGACAATTAACTCACAAAGTGTCCTTCTAACAGTATTTCGGGCATCAAGATGAACTTAAATGAAAATGATGCAATGGAATGAAATGATGTACTCGTCGAGGTGAACATTTTGATATACTATTTGTCCAAAACGGAGCTACGGATGCAAAGTTACAGCAGGTCAAAGATCGCATAAAAAATTAAGGATCGGAGGGAAAAAGTCAACCCCTAGGGTATTTTAGATCTGGATCTGGATCAAGTCACTGTTCACACCGGGGCACGGACTTCGAGGACGGCCGGCGCCGGAGTTGTCGCGGATGGCCGGAGTAGGAGAGGAGGAAGCCGAGGTGGCCGGACGGTGGCGAGGCCGGGCGAATGCCGGCGAGGTCGCGGTGGTGGCGGTGGCCCGAGGCGGGGCCGGCGACGAGCTTGGCGACGGGGACGACCGCCGTGCGGCGGCGGAGAGGCCGCGATGGCGCGCGGCGGCGGGGCGGCGGCCGGCGTCGACGGAGAAAACGGCGGGCGGCGGCTTGCGGGCGAGGAGGCGGCGGAGGGAGTGGCCCGAGCGGGCGGCGCGGAGGCCGGCTTTGGGCCTTCGGGCCCGGCGGCGGCTGGCTGGTGGCGGCGCCACGTGGCATGTCGTGGTTGGCTCCGGCGGCGGGGCGGACACGTCCGTATCGAATCGGACGTGTCCGTCAGCGGGAGGAGCGGCGGATCTTGGAAAATTAGGGTTTCGAGGGGGGGAGGAGATCCGAAAAAAAATGGGGGGTCTATTTATAGGCATAAGTGGAGTTAGGAGAGTCCAAATGAGGTGCAGTTTTCGGCCACGCGATCATGATCGAACGCTCTAGGACATGGAGCAGAGTTTGGTGGGTTTTGGGCCAAATTGGAGGGGTGTTGGGCTGCCACACACACGAGGCCTTTTCGGTCCCTCGGTTAACCGTTGGAGTATCAAATGAAGTCCAAATGATACGAAACTTGACAGGTGGTCTACCGGTAGTAAACCAAGGCCGCTTGGCAAGGCTCGGTCCAGTCCAGAAATGTTTAATCCCCACACACGAAAGAAAGCTAGAAACGACCACCGGAGGAGAACGAAGCGCCGGAATGCAAAACGGACAACGGGGAAAAGCTCGAATGCATGAGACGAACACGTATGCAAATGCAATGCACATGATGACATGATATGAGATGCATGACAACGATAACAACACACGGAGACAAAGACCCGAACCCGAGGAAAGAAATATAACTTAACGCCGGAAACTGCAAGAGTTGGAGTACAAATAGGGAAAGGTTACATCTGGGGTGTTACAGAAACTCAATTCATTACAAGAGATAAGAGGGGGAGGAGATACATAGGATCCAACTATAATAGCCAAGCTCGTGATACATCAAGATCGTATCACCTAAAGAACACGAGAGAGAGAGAGAGATCAAACACATAGCTACTGGTACATACCCTCAGCCTCGAGGAAGAAGTACTCCCTCCTCGTCATGGAGAGCACCGGGATGATGAAGATGGCCACCGGAGAGGGATTGCCCCCTCCGGCAGGGTGCCGAAACGGGTCTAGATTGGTTTTCGGTGGCTACGGAGGCTTCCGGTGGCGGAACTCCCAATCTATTGTGCGTTCTTGAAGTTTTAGGTCATGTAGGTATATATGGGTGCAGGAGGTATGTCAGGGGAGCCACCAGGGCCCCGCGAGACAGGGGGCGTGCCCTAGGGGGGCACCCCCCACCCTCGTGAGCACCTCGTTCCTTCCTTGACGTGGGGTCCAAGTCCATCGGGTGTGTTTCCTTCCAAAAATAACTTCTCCAGTTGATTTCGTTCCGTTTCGACTCCGTCTGATATTCCTTTTCTTCAAAACACTGAAATAGGCATAAAACAACAAATCTGGGCTGGGCCTCCGGTTAATAGGTTAGTCCCAAAAATAATATAAAAGTGGATGATAAAGCCCAATATTGCCTAAAACAGAAGATAATATAGCATGGAGCAATCAAAAATTATAGATACATTGGAGACGTATCAAGCATCCCCAAGCTTAATTCCTGCTCGTCCTCGAGTAGGTAAATGATAAAAAGATAATTTTTGATGTGGAATGCTAGTTGGCATAATTTTAGTGTAATTCTTCTTACTTGTGGCATGAATATTCAGATCCATCAGATTCAAGACAAAAGTTCATATTGACATAAAAATAATAATACTTCAAGCATACTAACTAAGCAATCATGTCTTCTCAAATTAACATGGCCAAAGAGAGCTATCCCTACAAAATCATATAGTCTGGCTATGCTCCATCTTCACCACACAAAATAATTAAATCATGCACAACCCCGAGGATAATCCAAGCAATTGTTTCATACTTTTGATGTTCTCAAACTTTTTCAATCTTCACGCAATACATGAGCGTGAGCCATGGATATAGCACTATAGGTGGAATAGAATGGTGGTTGTGGAGAAGACAAAAAGGGAGAAGATAGTCTCACATCAACTAGGTGTATCAACGGGCTATGGAGATGTCCATCAATAGATATCAATGTGAGTGAGTAGGGATTGCCATGCAACGGATGCACTAGAGCTATAAATGTATGAAAGCTCAACAAAAGAAACTAGTGAGTGTGCATCCAACTCGCTTGCTCACGAAGACCTAGGGCATTTTGAGGAAGCCCATCATTGGAATATACAAGCCAAGTTCTATAATGAAAGATTCCCACTAGTATATGAAAGTGACAACATAGGAGACTCTCTATCATGAAGATCATGGTGCTACTTTGAAGCACAAGTGTGGCAAAAGGATAATAGCATTGTCCCTTTTATTTTTTTTATTTTTTTATTTGGCCTTTCCCTTTTTTTGGCCTTTATTTTTTATTTGGCCTTTCTTTTTTTATGGCCCTTCTCTTTTTTTTGGACAATGCTCTATTGAATGATGATCATCACAATTATATTTATTTACAACTCAATGATACAACTGGATACTAGAACAAAGTATGAGTCTATATAAATGCCTCCGGTGGTGTACCGGCATGTGCAATGATGCATGAGTGACAAGTATGAAAGAATTATGAACGGTGGCTTTGCCACAAATACAATGTCAACTACATTATTATGCTAGCAATATGACAATGATGAATGTGTCATGATAAACTGGATGGTGGAAAGTTGCATGGCAATATATCTCGGAATGGCTATGGAAATGCCATAATAGGTAGGTATGGTGGCTGTTTTGAGGAAGGTATATGGTGGGTTTATGGTACCGGCGAAAGTTGCGCGGTACTAGAGAGGCTAGCAATGGTGGAAGGGTGAGAGTGCGTATAATCCATGGACTCAACATTAGTCATAAAGAACTCACATACTTATTGCAAAAATCTACAAGTTATCAAAGCAAAGTATTACGCGCATGCTCCTAGGGGGATAGATTGGTAGGAAAAGACCATCGCTCGTCCCCGACCGCCACTCATAAGGAAGACAATCAATAAATAAATCATGCTCCGACTTCATCACATAACGGTTCACCATACGTGTATGCTACGGGAATCACAAACTCTAACACAAGTATTTCTCAAATTCACAACTACTCAACTAGCATGACTCTAATATTACCATCCTCATATCTCAAAACAATCATCAAGTATCAAACTTCTCTTAGTATTCAACACACTCATAAGAGAATTTTATTATTCTTGAATACCTAGCATATTAGGATTTTAAGCAAATTGCCATGCTATTTAAGACTCTAAAAATAATCTAAGTGAAGCATGAGATTTCATCTATTTCTTCAAAATAAAACTACCAACATGCTCTAAAAGATATAAGTGAAGCACTAGAGCAAATGACAAACTACTCCGAAAGATATAAGTGAAGATCAATGAGTAGTCGAATAATTATGCAACCATGTGAACACTCTCTGACATTTAATAATTTCAGATCTTGGTATTTTATTAAAACAGCAAGCAAAGCAAAATAAAATGACATCTAAGAATAGCAAACATCATGTGAAGAAGCAAAAACTTAGGATCAACCAATACTAACCGATAGTTTGTTGAAGAAGAAAGGTAGGATGCCAACCGGGGCATCCCCAAGCTTAGACGCTTGAGGCTTCTTGAAATATTATCTTGGGGTGCCTTGGTCATCCCCAAGCTTGAGCTTTTGTGTCTCCTTAATTCCTCTCATATCACGGTCTCCCTAAATCTCAAAAGCTTCATCCACACAAAACTCAACAAGGACTCGTGAGATAAGTTAGTATAAACCATTGCAAAAACCTTATCACAATCTACTGTAGCAAATCACTAAAATTATTATTCAACATTGCATACTAAATGCCTCTGCATATTTAATACTCCTATCCTCAAATAGAATCATTAAATAAGCAACCATATGCAAACAATGCAAACATAACAGCAATCTGCCTAAACAGGATAGTCTGTAAAGAATGCTGAAACATCCATACTTCCCTAGCTCCAAAAATTATGAAAGAAAATTACCACTGAAGTAAATTTATCAGAGCTTAATATTCAAAAGGTTTCAACATTTTATCACATTCTGACTTTTCTAGGGAATTATTGCAACAGCGGTAAACTTTCTGTTTTCAAACAGCAACATGTATACTTGTAACATAGGCATAGTAAAGGCTATCAATGCCACTTTTATTGAAATAAAAGATGAAAAACATTGTTATAAATAACAATCAAGCAAATACTAACAAAATAAATTGACGCTCCAAGAAAAACACATATCATGTGATGAATAAAAATATAGCTCCAAGTAAAGTTACCGATGAATGAAGACGAAAGAGGGGATGTCTTCCGGGGCATCCCCAAGCTTAGGCTCTTGGATATCCTTGAATATTACCTTGGGGTGCCTTGGGAATCCCAAAGCTTAGGCTCTTTCCACTCTTTATTCCATAGTCCATCGAATCCTTACCCAAAACTTGAAAACTTCACAACACAAAACTTAACAGAAAACTCGTAAGCTCCGTTAGTATAAGAAAATAAATCACCACTTCAAGGTACTGTAATGAACTCATTATTTATTTATATTGGTGTTAAACCTACTGTATTCCAACTTCTCTATGGTTTATAAACTATTTTACTATCCATAGATTCATCAAAATGAGTAAACAACACATGAAAAACAGAATCTGTCAAAAACAGAACAGTCTGTAGTAATCTGGACAAACATATACTTATGGAACTCATAAAATTCTAAAATAAATTGCTGGACCTGAGGCATTTATATATTAATCATCTGCAAAAATAACTAACTAAATATCACTCTCCAAATAAAAATGGCAGGAATTCTCGTGAGCGCTAAAGTTTCTGTTTTTTACAGCATGATCAACAAGACTTTCCCCAAGTCTTCCCAAAGGTTCTACTTGGCACAAACATTAATTAAAAGAATAAAACCACATCTAAACAGTGGCTAGATGAATTATTTATTACTAAACAGGAACAAAAAGCAAGGAACAAAAATAAAATTGGGTTGCCTCCCAACAAGCGCTATCGTTTAATGCCCCTAGCTAGGCATGATGATTTCAATGATGCTCACATGAAGGATAAGAATTGAAACATAAAAAGAGCATCGTGAATAATATGACTAGCACATTTAAGTCTAACACACTTCCTATGAATAGGTATTTTGTGAGCAAACAACTTATGGGAACAAGAATCAACTTGCATAGGAAGGTAAAACAAGCATAACTTCAAAACTTTACGCACATAGAGAGGAAACTTGATATTATTGCAATCCCTACAAGCATATGTTCCTCCCTCATAATAATTTTCAGTAGCATCATGAATGAATTCAACAATATAACCAGCACCTAAAGCATTCTTTTCATGATCTACAAGCATAGAAATTTTATCACTCTCCACACAAGCAAAATTCTTCTCATGGATAATAGTGGGAGCAAACTCAACAAAATAACTATCATGTGATTGAAAATTAAGATCAAGATGACAAGTTTCATGGTTATAATTATTCTTTAAAGCATATGTGTCATCACAATAATCATCATAGATAGGAGGCATGCTTTCATCATAATAAATTTGCTCATCAAAACTTGGGGGACAAAAAATATCACTACCAGGAAAAGGCCTACTAATGGCGCACCTAATTTGGCCATTAATGGCGCATTAGTGGTGCGCCATTAGTGCCACGCCATTAGTATATTTTACTAATGGCGCACCACAGGTGCGCCATTAGTATATGGTATACTAATGGCGCACCTCAAATGCGCCATTAGTATATACAACAGTGCGCCATTAGTATGCCTCCCAGGGGGCCATGTATACCCAGGTGCTTTGGCATACTAATGGCGCACAACAACAAAATGCGCCATTAGTAACTTCGGCATACTAATGGCGCAATGTTTAATGATGCGCCATTAGTATCCTTTGGCATACTAATGGCGCACTGTGATGTGATGCGCCATTAGTATGAATATTAGGTTTTTTTTATTTTCTGTTTTTTGCACAGGTTACAAAATGTATAATTGGACAAAATATAGATAGCACACATCAACAACAGATTCATCGAATACAATAGAAGATTAGTCTCTGAATACAATTGATCATATTAGTCTCCGAATACAATTCATCATATTAGTCTCCGAATTGAAAAGACCAAACAAAGATAGAACATTATATTAGAAGTCTCGAGACCGCAAGTAGCGAGTTTGTCTTCACATTACAAGTCGATATCGATCATCTAAACTACCATCACATAGAAGAGAGCTGCGGTCATCACGATGAAACTCGTCTTCATCCGGTTCCTCCAGCGCTCCCTCCCCTCTCCCGCTAGATAGCGGGCGTATCTAGATTCGGCCTCGGCCCTAGTAGTGTACCCTTTGTAACTGTTACCGCTGAATCGGTGAACCTGTCTCCGACACTCCTCCCAGTCATCGTAGACTCCGGGAACCTTACCCTTGTACATGACATACGACGGCATCGCTATGCAGTAACCAAACGAAACGTTAGTACCAATTCACAGACAATACATAAGCAATATATAAGTATGCAACAGAACAATCAGAAGAGAAAAGCAAGACATTAATAGCATCGATTACATCTAAGTTGAACGACTCTCGAAACCAAATAGACATACTACAAGTTCATTAAAGTTTAATTACAACATGAGCCAATCGATGTTTCAGAACTAGACACAGCATCACTGCTTTCGACTCGACTCAAGGGACCGGAGCGTGGATGAAGCCGCCGTCTATCATGGGAGTCATGAAATAACGGTCGTTGTCAGCCTGCATTTGTAGCATTGTGTCGATGTCACTGTTGGACGGTTGATTTCTGAGGTAGAACTGTCCCGAGGTACGAAGGACATCTCGATGGATGATTTCTGCAAACTCCGACTGGATGCGAAAGAATTGTTGTCTGATGTCCGCGTCCTGGATTGCCGACACGCTCGCGGCCCAATCTTTGAGTTTACTCGGTAGCAGAAGTTGATGATGGTCCCGTACGATCGCCCGCATGTGATGGATGGCGTAGTAGGCACCCTTCTGACCGCCAGGCAGCTGCTTGACGCAGCAGAACGTCGTATTGTGGGAGAACACGTGCTTGCCATACTTACGAATAGGCCTGGTGAAGGTGCCTCCAGATATGACGTAGCCGGGGAGAACATCATCAAGAACCTTCTTGACATTTGTGTAGTCTACGTTCGACTGACGGTCTGGGTCGAAATACGTGGCCATGGAATGTTTCGGGCTTAGGAGGATTAGCGTGCAATGTGTGTCACTGCAGAAAACACGGAATGTTAAAAGAAAAACGATCGAAATCTAAGAATTCATATGTTACGGGGCGGTTGAGGGGAGGACTTACTCGGGAAAGTAAGGCACGAGGAAGTTATCCTTACCTTGGTTTGCCAGAATGACGCCTTCGAGGTACGAAGTCGCGACTTGCCGGTCCCCAGCGCTGCCCAAGATCTTGGCATGCATGTAGAAGGGGTCGACTATCACGATGTCCGGGGTCTTGTCGCGAATGATCCGCATCTACATACTCAGCGAAAATAGCCGAACGAAGGTGTAGTACAGCGGATGAAGGTTCAACATAGCGTGGATGTCATCAAACCGTAGGACGATCGTACCCCCGATGGAGTTATCCACAAAGCCCTTGCCCTCTGGCACCTTGGCCGCGAAAACTGGGTATGCCACATCCTTCTCTCCGAGACGCCGCTTCTCCAAAGAAAGAACACTGTCATGCAGACTCCGCATAGCACCGGTTGCAGCATCGAGCATATTTCTCGGTAGCATCGGCCTACCCGCCACATGCACCCTCCTCGAGATATCCTCAGGTGAAGGTGGCCCGTCCTAAGCACGAATCGTACTCGGTGCCCGCTGGCCCGCACCCTTGTTAGTCTTTCTTTTGCGTGACTTCTTCTTCTCCTGTAATGGGACCGAGTTCTACTCACAGACCGCCTTCTTGAGTGTGTTGGGGCTGATAATATTTCGCACCTCGCCTATCTGAGGCTCGGTGAAGTCGGCAGCTGGAGGCGTCTCCTGAGAGCTGAATGGCAGACGACGCCTGTTGCAACTTGGCTTCTCTGCAGTACCAGCTAGATCGCGCACGTCTTTTGTTGGGTTGGGTTCTTGAGAAGGAGGCCCCATGAAGTCGCCACCGTACCCATGATCGGCAAAGTACTGATCGATGTTGGCAAATGTATCGTCGTCGTCATCGTTCTGATCCTGTGCCATATGCATGTTTGGATCCAGTGGCATAGGGATGTCCGGCACCGTTGCGGCGGTCTTGCCATGGGGCCGACTTGGCGCCGGCACGATTGGCGGTGTTGTCTTTGGGGTGGTGTCCCCCGCCCCCAAACGAATCTGGCTCTTCGGCCAAAGCAGGGGCCAGCTCAGGCATGCGCTGAGGGTCATCACGTCATCATCGTCGGCCCTGACGGGTCGAATCGGAGGTAACAACTCGTCGCAGCCTGGCAGCACCCGAACCAGTTGAACCCTAAACAAGTTGGGTGGCATCTGGGTACCGTGGAACAAGGGGTTGCCCGGTTGAACGATTTTGCCCTTGGCGACATCGACCAACTCGTTGTTCACGAAGTGCAGGAGAGTGCACGGAACGTTGGCGGCGCCCTATGAAAACATGTAGGGCGTCAGGGATGCCCAGTCAAAGGCAAGGAGATGAAGTCCTCGGCCGAGAGAGGCTTAATTAGTTACCTGATGATGGCGTCGAGCTCGGCTAATGTCGAGGCACCGCCAATGGCGGGCGTGCAGTTGACGGAGGGGCCGCTTGCTGTAGAGGTGCCGGCCGGCGTACACCCGGGTGCATTAAGATCCCGTGACGGTGTCGGAGACACCAATGGCCCCGCCATCGCGTTCTGCGAGTTGCTGGCCGTGAAGCTAGGAATCGGGGGCGGCCCCTATTGGCCGCCCGCAATCCACGCACTAATCCCCTGGATCAAGGTAGGCACAATGGCGGTGATCGTCGCTCCGAGTTGTTGTTGCACTTGCTCTTGGACAATCTCCGGAATCTGCGCCACTTGTGCCCTGAGTTCTTGAACCTCGCGCGCCTGGCTTTCCGAGCTGGTCTTTTTCTCCTTTCGCCCACCAGTGTTATAGTATGACGACCATTTTGTCGACAAGCCTTTGCCGGCCACACGACCAGCTGACGTCGGCTTACTGAGCTTATCCTTGTTCTTCATTACATTCAACGCCCTATTTAGAGTGGTGTCCCAGGGGTTGCTCTTAGTCGACCCCGCGCTACTGCTTTCAGTCGCCTGCGGAAGGAATGTGAACCATTTAGAAATTTGGCTTCATTAATTAGAATGCAACCATATGGAGCTAATTACGCGGGGGTGTATTCCTTACCAGAACAAGCTCAAGCGCCCTGGTCTTTGGATCCATGGTAAGCTCCTTTGTTTTCGGGTCCTTCTTGTACCGGGCCCTGACAAAGTTCCTGGTCTGCTTGTCACCGTATTTATCGAAGAGGGGCGGTAGGCCTTGCTCGGCACGGTCCGCCTCCTCCTTGTCCCATATAGGCTCTGCCACTCTGTAACCGTCGGGACCGAGTGTGTGTTCCCCTAAGTTCAGCTCCCGCATTTCTTTCCCCCACTTACTTGATTCGGAGTTTGCGGTGCTCGAGCAATTGATCTTGAAGTCGTTGTAGTCATCTTCGGTGATCGAAGGATTTTTCTCCTTGATCTTCTCATAACGCTCACCTTTCTCGATCATTCTCTTCACATTGCTTTTCCAAGTAGACAGGGCCTTGCTCATCTTCATGAGGGCAGCATTGTTCACTTTATTCCCTTTGAGGCTTGTGTTTTCAAATTCAGCGGGGAACTTGTATCGTTCGTGCAGCTTCGTGAAGAGGAGGCTGCGCAAACTCCCTCGGTCAGGATGCCTCAGGTTCTCGGTGTTGATTGAGACGGTGCTCCGGACAATGCACCCGAGCTGAAGCGAGTACCCCTTGACTATTCGTTCGGGCACCGTTGGATTCCCGTTGGAGTCCACTTCAGTAACTTCCTCCTTGAGGGTGCGGAGCATGGTCGGGCGCCGGTCCTTCCGTTGCCTCTTCGGTTGGCTGCCATCTGTGCGTGCGCCACCATCATCAGTGGTGGCATCCTCGGCGGCACCATCAGTGGTGGCATTAGTGGGGTCATCCTCGGCGGTACCATCAGTGGTCTTAGGATCGATGGTGAAGGCGGCGTCCTCATACAAGTGAGGTTGTTCCTCCATCTCCTGGGACAGCTTCAAGAATGCCTTGCCGCCCGAACCCCCGACCTCATCATTGTTGGCCATGTTTCTCTCTAAATAGGAACAAAGTTTGGTCAAAAAGTTGGTTATTGTCAAGGAACAAGATCATGGTCTCATCATTTAGGGTTTGTCGACACCGAGGCATCCTAAAAGCTAAGCTTTTATCATTGAGGGTTTTTCGACGCCGAGGCACCCTAAAAGCCTAAGCTTTCATCATTTTGGTTTTTATCGACACCGAGGCACCCTAAAAGCCATGCATTAGTCACAAGTACGCCGGGGCACTTGATCCTACTTAATTAACTACTAAGATACCCCGGCCCATGCATTAGTCACAAGTACCCCATATGTCATATTTTTAGCAAAGTCATGCTAAAATTCACGGAAAATTTCAGCATGACCTTTGCTGAAAATAGGACATATGGAGTACCCAAATTTGCCAGAACGGAAGTTAATCGACATTCCGGCAAACTCAAGGGCCTCTCGGGTGGACAAGGCAAAAAAGGCCTCCATCACAACATGGAAAATACATTGGCATGTGAAGAGGTGAAACAATATATGCATCTCCAAGCAGTATCATTCAACATTTTGGACAAACCACTACAAGCAACATGAGACACTGAAAGCAATTGCTACCAATGAATCTACACTTCTATAAGAAAATAAATCAGAAACTTAGTCTATCATCATTAGGCAGCCACCATTAGTTATTCTGTTATGTTAAAGCAGAAATAGAAAAATAGACTAAAAACACTAAAATCAGAAACAAATCCAACTGTACAGGCCAATGCATATAGGAAAAGTGAGGGGTTGAACTTCATTTTTTTTAGGTTTTCTTGGGTGTATGAGGTCTGCTCTAATTTGTTTTGAAAAGTGAACCTGCTGTACAGGCCAATGCATATAGGAAAAGTGAACCTGCTGTACAGGCCAATGCATATAGGAAAATGAAGTCATGGAGAGTTGTTCATGATGTTCCTTGCCTTTTTTTGTCAAACAAACTTGATGCTTAAATTTTGGGTCTGAACATCAAGGATTACTTTGTACTAGTTTACAGAGACGGGGCAGAACAGTTACTTGTTGTATATATATTGCAATGTTTCTCCAATTTATCAGCTCTCAGTCATAGTAGTACAATATATTTGGTGTATTTATGGGTCCACTTAGCATGAAGGAGCTTGATCAAATTGAGAATCAAATAGAAATATCGTCAAGCATATCAGGTCAACGAAGGCAAAAAACTTGTTACATAAGGTAAGGTTCAACAGCTTCAGAACTTTTTCTGTGATACAAATACTGCTTCAGTTTAAGAACATGTCTTAGTTTTGAATTCTCTTAGTGAAAACCTACTTCAGAGCATCTAAATGGTGATGTATCCACGTAGTTACGATTTAGCTCAACTTTTAAGAAAAAAAATTCTATAGAGTTAGGTTCACTATATATGACAGTGTTGTTAGTGGTTCTGCCTTGCTTATGTCAAAGCCGCATATTTTTGGAGAATAAGATATTCCTTGATGAGCTATTTAACCTCAGAAATAAGGTACTGATGGATCAGGAACTTCGTACTATCCTCACCCTAGATAGTATGCTCCTTCTGTTACTATTGTTTATTTAATGGCTAACAAAATGAGTTGCAAGAGCAAGAATTGCAGGATCAA
>NC_041380.1:144497136-144497679 GCF_002162155.2 Triticum dicoccoides | reverse complement strand
GAGAGGAGAGGGCGGCGTCGCGGCGTCGGGGCGTCGGGGCGGAGACGAGGACGACGGGGCGGCGTCTCCGTCGGGGCGGCGTCGAGGCGGCGGGGCAGCAGCGTCGGGAGAGGAGAGGGGAAGGGGATCGAGGGCGAGGGCGAGGGAGAGAGAGGGGATAGGTTTGGGCCGGGGAGGAAATATGGATGGGGGCGGCACAATACTAATGGCGCACCACCCCTCGGTGCGCCATAAGTACATCCATGCTAATGGCGCACCTCACCCTGGTGCGCCGTTAGTATTTTTTTTATTTCTGCTCGAGCCAACAGGTTATCTTCCACCTGACCTGATCCACACCAAGTTCCCTCTACTAGCTCGACTGGTCAGCAGCCAGTTCTCACACCAGGAGGTCCTGGGTTTGATTCCCAGGCTCCACAATTTTTTTATGCATTTAAAATGCTGTTTGATACTTATTTGTGTTTAAATATGTTCAAACTTGTTTAAATCATAACAGTAATATTTTTTTATAAGACAGTAATAATTTTTTTTAAATATCATCAAATA
>NC_041380.1:144480351-144496697 GCF_002162155.2 Triticum dicoccoides | reverse complement strand
GGGAGGGGTGCGGGGGTTCGGAGGCGGCGGTTGAGTAGGGGAATCGAGGGTGCAGGGGGTCGGCGGCGGTGGCCGGTGGACTGGGGGGGGTGCTCGGCGGCGAGGGGGACCAGATCTGGCGAGGTGGGATAGCGATCGAGATGGAGGGGGATCGAGATCGAGTGTCCATGAAATTTAAAAATATTCATGATAGTTCAAAAAGTGCCCATGAAATACAATCGAGAAATGAAGGCTACGCTTTAAATACAATCGATCTTAGCTAGCTATATGTTCACAATCTTCTTGCCCTTCTTTTTCGCAAATGGAGTTCTTCTATGGAACGGACGTCCTTTAGGTAGGGTGGTCCTGCTTCTTCTTGTGGTGTATGCTGCTACTTCATCATCGTCGTCATGTTCGATCCTCGGGTCGCCGTACTTGTCGAAGTCTTGCTCATTGGCTACTCCATCCATTCTGATGATCTTCCTTTTGCCTCTACTCACGACAACACGACTGGGCTTTGACGAGTCAGTAATGAAGAAGCATTGGTCCACTTGGGAAGCCAGTATCCATGGCTCATTTTTCGCGGTGACGTTTGCGCCCGCTGTCTTGGATTTGGCTTCGGGTAGAACCATGGTGGTGAAATACCGGTCATCTTTTAGGATGCTCTTGGCCCATCTGACACGGAACTTGGGAACCTTCTCTCCAGCGTAGCTCAGCTCCCAGATCTCCTCGATCCTTCCGTAGTATCTGTGCTTGTCGTTACCGGTGTAGGATTCCATCGTTACCCCGGAGTTCTGATAACCATCGCTCTTCATGTCCTTGGCCTCAGTGTAGAATGTGTAGCCGTTGATATCGTACGCCTCATAGGTCATCAGGTTGTGCTCGGCGCCCTGTGACAAGGCGAATATGAGTTGTTCTTTCGCGGAAGAATCCTCATGTAAAAGGTACGACAGAAGCTTCTGCTTGAACCAACACGTGAAACATGAGTTGTGCTCTTTGAGTATATCTCCGTCCGTCCTCTGTTGGCCTCGGTCATTGTACGTCTTCTTAATAAAGGTTTTGTGCTCTACCACCCAAGGATCGACCACGTCTATGTGTTGTAGCGTGACTAGGTTTGCTCTTTCAAAGTCGGCGAGTCGACCCTCGAAGTCGACATGCATTTCGCGGCGACCCTCACGGTGACCCCATCCAGCGAGCCTGCCGAGGTGCCTGTTGACGGCCAGACCAACGGGGTTCTCGATGCCTAGATAATTCGTGCAGTAGGAGATGCACTCTTCGGTCAGAAAGCCCCTGGCTATGCTTCCCTCTGGACGTGACATGTTGCGAATGTATCCTTTGATGACACCATTCATCCTTTCGAACGGCATCATGCTGTGCAGGAACGTTGGCCCGAGTTGGATGATATCATCCATGATATGGACCAACAGATGCACCATAACGTCGAAGAATGCGGGTGGGAAGTACATCTCAAGCTCGCATAGTATCACCACGATCTCTTCCTGTAGCCTTCTGAGTTGCCTCACGCCAACAGACTTCCGAGAGATGACGTCGAAAAAGTTGCATAGGCCAAATAGCGTTTCACGGACGTGTGCGTCCATGATCCCACAGATTGCAACTGGAAGTATCTGCGTCATCAGCACGTGACAGTCATGAGACTTCATCCCGCTGAACTTCAGCTTCGCTGGGTCTAGGTATCTGCTTATCTTCCCCGCGTAACCGTAAGGAAGTTTTACTCCTAGGAGGCAGGTGAAAAACTGCTCGTTCTCCTCCTGACTTAGAGTGAAGCACGCGGGAGGGTAGTCATTTCCGGTATTCTTGGCCTTTTTGCCTTTGCGACGACTTTCCGTGTCCTGCTTCGCCTCATCATCATCATCATCATCATCATCATCATCATATATAGCGTGAAGCTCCTGCCTGATGCCCATTGATTTCAAGTCTGCCCTTGCTTTTGGCCCATCTTTGGTCCTCTCTGGCATGTTGAGCAGGGTACCAAGCAGACTCTCGCACACGTTCTTCGTGATATGCATTACATCAAGGCTGTGAGGCACACGGTGGATCTTCCAGTACGGCAAGTCCCAGAAAACAGACCTCGTTTTCCATACCTTCAGCAGCGGCTCTGGCGCCTTTCGCTTCTTTCCCGGCTCTGGCGCCTTTTGCTTCTTTCCCGGCAGTGGGCAGTCTTTGCAATTTTTCAACAGCTCGTCTATTTCCTCGCCGCTCCTCGTACGCGGGCATCCTCGGGGTTCGGTTTCACCATCGAACAGATCCTTGCGTTTTCTCCACGGGTCATCGTCGCGAAGCCACCTTCGACGTCCCATGAACACGGTTTTCGAAGACCCGGGATCTCTATCTAGCTGGCGATACATTGTGTCATCCATGCACCTGACGCATCCAGAAAATCCATGGACCACCTGCCCCGCGACATATCCGTAACCGAGATAGTCGTGCACCGTCGTGAGCAGCGCGGCTCTCATAGGGAAATATTCTCTCTCTGCGGCGTCCCACGTATTGGCTGGCGTTTTCCATAGCGTGTCAAGCTCCTCTTTCAGCAGCCCCGGATACAGATTGATGTTGTTCCCTGGTTGTTTCGGTCCTTCAATTAGCATACTCATGTGAATGTACTTCCTCTTCATGCACAACCAGGGGGGAAGGTTGTACATCCACACAAACACAGGCCAGGTGCTATGTGTGCTTCTCTGGCTGCCAAACGGATTGACTCCATCGGTGCTCGCGCCCAGCACGATGTTCCTTGGATCGTTCCCAAATTCTGGGTCTTCAAAGTTCAACGCTTGCCACTGGCTCGCATCCTTAGGGTGACTCAGCATCTTGTCTTTTTTATCTATCTCCGGATCATTTGCGTCATCTTCTCGCTTCTTCTCCTCCCTATCCGCGTGCCAACGCAGGAGCTTTGCTACCTTAGGGTCCGCTAAATACCGCTGCAGACGAGGAGTGATCGGAAAGTACCACACCACTTTTCGAGGAGCTTTCTTCCTCTTCTTGTATCGAGTGACGCCGCACACCGGACATATGGTAGACTCCGCGTGCTCGTCCCGATAAATGATGCAATTGTTCATGCACACATGGTATTTCACATGCGGTAAATGCAGAGGACACACGATTTTCTTCGCCTCCTCCAAACTGGTCGGGCACTTGTTCCCCTTGGGAAGACGTTCGTGCCAGAATGACATGTTCTCATCGAAGCATGCGTCGGTCATTTTGTGTTTTACCTTCATCTCTAGAGCCATGAGCGTTACTTTCAGGCGGGTATCCTCGGGCCTGCATCCTTCATACAATGGAGTAACCGCGTCCAACTCAAGTTGATCCATCTTGCCTTTCTCTCGGGCGGCAGCTCTTGCGTTATCCGTCTGCTTGAGAAGCAGCTCTTGAATATGAGGGTCCTGCACCCAGCCCATCGATGGTCCAGCGTCGTCTGCTCCGCCGGCATCATCATCTTCATGATCATGCCGGTCGTCTGCTCCGGCATCTTCCTCATCATCATGTCCTGCATCTTCTACATGAGGACTGTGTACAGCATCACCGTCGTGATCATCTCCTGGGGATTCTTCGTCTTCTTGCCCGCCTGAGCCGCGGTGGTTGTCTTGCTGCCCTTCCTCATTTCTTGCCCGGCCCCCATGGACGACTTCATAGTCATCTTCATCACCTTGTCACCGATAGCCATCCATGAAACCACGCAAGAGCAGGTGGTCCCGCACCTGCCCGGATTCCAGGTCTGCAATAAGGCTCTTTAGCTTGCATCTTCGACACGGACATCTTATCTCCATCTCGTTCTTTTGAAGCATCTCGGCCTTCGCGGACCTCAAAAACCTAGTCATGATGCCTTCGGTCATCGTGCGGACCATGGTCGCCTGCGGGGTAGAGCAAAACGATATTTTAGAACCAAGAAAAAATTTGGCATGACTTTCCCTAAAAATTGGACCAAAAAGAATGCTTAATGCCAAAATTCTCGCCGAAACGGAAATGAATCAACATTCCGGCAAAATATTGGCAACTATCGCATTTCAAATACCGGTACACCTCCAAACACAAACACATATGCAACACCACAAACATATGCAACACCACGAACATACATAGATCTAGCTAGGCCATAAAAAGTGCATGTGCACATTGTTGTAGGGAGAACAACATAAATATAGCTTCCCCCCTTACTTACCTATCAAAACAAGGTAATTTAACCACTTAAATTGAATGAATCTACGGTGGAAATGAGGTGAAAAAGAGGAGGCACCCGAGACAAGGAGGAGGTGGAGAGAATGAAGTGGGGAGAAAGTGAGTGTGGGTAGGAGAGGCTGTCCAAAATATCTTGTTGCTGCCCACTTACTAATGGCGCACCAACTCTAAATGCGCCATTAGTAATCTAGGTTACTAATGGCGCACCTTCTGGTGGTGCGCCATTAGTAGTTTTGCAAAAAAAACATACTAATGAACAGTGCGCCATTACTAGTTTAAACTAGTAATGGCGCACGGTCGAACAGTGCACCATTAGTAGTTTTGCAAAAAAAGGAATAAAAAATATAATAAAAAAACAACATTAGTGGCGCACTTTCCGACAGGTGCGCCATTACTAGTTACAACTAGTAATGGCGCACTGTGTCTGGATGCGCCATTAGTATGTTTGGACAGGCGCACTAGTTCAAAAAAATTTGATACTAATGGCGCACCCTGGGACAGGTGCGCCATTAGTAGTTTCAGCTCTAATGGCGTATCAGAAGGTGGTGCGCCATTAGTATATACTAATGGCGCACCGCTTGTCTGGTGCGCCATTAGTGTCAATCCCATCTATAGCCCTTTTTCTAGTAGTGTATCATCTTCATCAAACATAGCTTCCCAAAGCTTGTGGCTTTGCATATCATTAGCATCATGGATATTCAAGGAATTCATACTAACAACATTGCAATCATGCTCATCATTCAAATATTTAGTGCCAAACATTTTATAGATTTCTTCTTCTAGCACTTGAGCACAATTATCCTTTCCATCATACTCACAAAAGATATTAAAATGGTGAAGCATATGAGACAAACTCAATTCCATTTTTTATAGTTTTCTTTTATAGAATAAACTAGTGATAAAACAAGAAACTAAAAGACTCGATTGCAAGATCTAAAGATATACCTTCAAGCACTCACCTCCCCGACAACGGCACCAGAAAAGAGCTTGATGTCTACTACACAACCTTCTTCTTGTAGACGTTGTTGGGCCTCCAAGTGCACAGGTTTGTAGGACAGTAGCAAATTTCCCTCAAGTGGATGACCCAAGGTTTATCAATCCGTAGGAGGCATAGGATGAAGATGGTCTCTCTCAAGCAACCCTGCAACCAAATAACAAAGAGTCTCTTGTGTCCCCAACACACCCAATACAATGGTAAATTGTATAGGTGCACTAGTTTGGCGAAGAGATGGTGATACAACTGGTATATGGATGGTAGATAAAGGTATTTGTAATCTGAAATAATAAAAACAGCAAGGTAGCAAGTGATAAAAGTGAGCGTAAACGGTATTGCAATGTGTTGAAACAAGGCCTGGGGTTCATACTTTCGCTAGTGCAAGTTCCCTCAACAATACTAACATAATTGGAACACATAACTATCCCTCAACATGCAACAAAGAGTCACTCCAAAGTCACTAATAGCGGAGAACGAACAAAGAGATTATGGTAGGGTATGAAACCACCTCAAAGTTATACTTTCCAATCAATCCGTTGGGCTATTCCGGTAAGTGTCACAAACAGCCCTAGAGTTCATAGTAGAATAACACCTTAAGACACAGATCAACCAAAACCCTAATGTCACCTAGATACTCCAATGTCACCTCAAGTATCCGTGGGTATGATTATACGATATGCGTCACACAATCTCAGATTCATCTATTCAACCAACACAAAGGACCTCAAAGTGTGCCCCAAAGTTTCTACCGGAGAATCATGACGAAAACGTGTGCCAACCCCTATGCATAGGTTCATGGGCGGAACTCGCAAGTTGATCACCAAAACATACATCAAGTGAATCACGTGATATCCCATTTTCACCACAGATATCCACGGCAAGACATACATCAAGTGTTCTCAAATCTTTAAAGACTCAATTCGATAAGATTACTTCAAAGGGGAAACTCAATTCATTACAAGAGAGAAGAGGGGGAGGAGAAACATAGCATCCAACTATAATAGCAAAGCTCGCGATACATCAAGATCGTATCACCTCAAGAACACGAGAGAAAGAGAGATCAAACACATAGCTACTGGTACATACCCTCAGCCTCGAGGGAGAACTACTCCCTCCTCGTCATGGAGAGCACCGGGATGATGAAGATGGCCACCGGGGAGGGATTTCCCCCTCCGGCAGGGTGCCGGAACAAGTCTAGATTGGTTTTCGGTGGCTACGGAGGCTTCTGGCAGCGGAAATCCCGATCTATTGTGCGTTCTGGAAGTTTTAGGTCACGTAGGTATATATGGGTGCAGGAGGTACGTCAGGGGAGCCACGAGGGCCCCACGAGACAGGGGGGCGCGCCCAAGGGGGGTGGCGCCCCCACCCTCGTGAGCACCTTGTTCCTTCCTTGACGTGGGGTCCAAGTCCATCGGGTGTGTTTCCTTCCAAAAATAACTTCTCCAGTTGATTTCGTTCCATTTTGACTCCGTCTGATATTCCTTTTCTTCAAAACACTGAAATAGGCATAAAACAGCAAATCTGGGCTGGGCCTCCAGTTAATAGGTTTGTCCCAAAAATAATATAAAAGTGGATAATAAAGCCCAATATTGCCTAAAACAGTAGATAATATAGCATGGAGCAATAAAAAATTATAGATACATTGGAGACGTATCAGTTATGTTTACCGATGCATTGATTAGAACGAATGCATGAATGACCACTAAATTTCCATGAACTTGTACATGCATTGGTTAGTTTCCTCTTGACACTGCTTGCGTCGGGTGATCTAACGCACCTCGAAATCCAACATGTAATGGTACTACTACTAGTATAGTAGAACTGAGACTTATCAAACGGAAAAACGAATGTTTTTTAGATGAGCCCTATAAACCCTAGTGGGTACGTACTCCGTAAAAACATATTTTCCAAAAACTAAGTCGCTCCCTTTCATGAATTCTGTAGTATACTCCTCCGTCGATGCTCCCTTTCATGAATTCTGTACTTCCTGTTGCCGACATGTGGGACATATAGCAACCGGGTCGACGTGTCAAGCACCAAATAACAGTGCAGAATAGTAGGGGGACGCACCCCACTCGTACCGGCCCAGTAGTAGTAATGAGCAATGAGACGTCAAATCACAATGCAGCACTTTCCCAGACGGATGAAGCAACCATTATTTCACACTTCGGTTCGCCATCATCCCAAACCACGTACTAGTATTGCTTCTGCCTCAAGAGGGACACGCACATCTCCTTGGTACATCATGACACGTGGGACTGCATGACAGGCCATGCTCCCCCGCGGATCGCTCGGTAAAATCACCTCATTTTTACTATACTTCCTCCGTATCGGTTTACTACATGGCATGCACGTCGTTCTAGGTTGAGAATTTAACTGGCTATATATGTGATGAACAGTACTCTAGCCTTTTAAAAAATGTATAATTTTGTACAGTAGTACTATCGATGGATTGCGCCATGGAGCAAAAATTGAAATTAAAAAAAGGTGGTACATATAGAGAGCGCTCGTCGCCAAATTATGCATATAGTACTATTAAAAAAGCTAGTACATGCTTAATTGGGGTGCTAAATTCTATTAAAGTAATACTAGTAGTATGTACATACTGAAGAGTTAAAGTAACGAGAAGAAACATAACATAGTTCTGCTGGGGGCTCAGCACAACACACACCTCAAATTAAACTAAGCACACCTAAAATTAAACTATGCAACTAACCCGGTAGACACTGCATTAGAAGTTTAGAACCACCATGAGCAACGACACTGCCACCTTACTCGGAGTCCTCGTCCACGTCCTCAACTTCATCCTTGTCCCTATTCCTCTTGGCCGATACTTCTTTGCTTGAACCGCACACTTGGCTGTTGCTCTTCATCCAACCCTTGTAGATGTTGAAACAAAGGTAGCCATCCATTGCAGGGTAGTGGATGTGGTCTATATCTAGTACATTCCGCTGCCATGCATGAAGATGAAACGTGTATGGAGGTTTCTCCAGTTTACTGTACGGAGGATGAACCATGGCTCCTGCCAGCATCAGCATTGAAAGCTGACGAGAGGGTACCAGCCGATTCTTCTTGTGGTCGAAGGGGTTGCCTACAACGAGGCCTATCCGACCCAGGACTTCTTTGTTGTTCGTAAAGTCTATAGTAACGAATTTCACTGTTTTGTCCTTGAGGAAGTTCTTAAAATCCTGGCACTCAACGTCGGCATGGCATATGTGGTAGACCAAGCAAACGTTATGTACGCAAACCTGGATCACGGCGGGCTTCTTCCTCTCTTCGTCCTTTAGATCCTTCTCTCATCCCAGGACTGTTTTTGAACATGTGTCTGAAGCGAGAAAGGCATCCTTTCACCGTCGCGGAAGAACGGGTGTAGATGACGTCGAACTCATCGCCGGTGATGGTTCTAACCTTGTACTCACCGCCGATCGTGGAGATTTGGGACGCCATGGATTTGGGAGGAGGGTTAGGATTAGTGGAACTGCCGTAATGTGAATGGACGGGACGACTAGGAGCGAACCGCCGTAGTATTGAAGGACGTGCGGGGACGAGTAGGATTGAACTGCCAGCGTGCGAACGGCAGGGTAGTGGCTTTCCATTCTCCCATGATACGGGCTTCCGAGAGGCCTTGGATCTGAGATCGAACGATTGCATGGTGTGATTCTAGACCTATGGGTGAATATCCTATCCTGGAGGGTTATTCTGCAAATTTTCAGCAACTTAGCATGCGACCGTTTGATCTCACATCCAAGGGCTGCCAGTAGCCTGTATTATGGTCGCGCCTACCACAACCGTCGCGTCGCTCGCGCCCTTGGAGATTTAACACGGTGCGTTAGGCTATCTGATGTTGGCATGTCATACATAGTCATCACTTAGTCACTCATACTACAACAAAGTTGGCTATAAGTGTATTTTTTTACTCCTCTCTATCTCTTTCTTCGTACTCAAGGAAGAAACGGTGCTAAGCGCGTGTATTTATTGCATTTTCCAAGGCGTGACCTCTTCCAATGAAATGGTGTTGCTAAGTTTGCTTCATTTAATTAGCAATAGACTCAAAATTGTCTTTTCACCTAGGTACATGCGCTTAGCACCGTTTCTTCCTTGGGTCACCAAACTAGTCTCTCTCTTCTTGATTAACTTGCCACATCAGACTTTATGCCTATGTGGCAAGCTTAAGCACCTGTAGGAGCAAGTAAAAGTAAGTACAATAGTGCGCTTTACATGGCATTTTTGCATATGTGGAGGAAAGAGAGCCAAGGAAAAAGTGGAGAAGTGGGCTCTCATGCAAGAGCCAGCCTCTACTACATGGTGGAGCATTGGGAGAGGCACCTGTATGGAGGTGGTCAAGAATCTGGGAGACTCATGCCGGTCGTAGCACCGCAGTTAAAATGATAATGGCAAGTCAAATCACGGGGGGCCCACCTGTCCAGCAGTAACTCGCTGTCAAATCACACAGCCCTATGTTTGCAGCAGCCTACTCCCTCGTCTTCTCGCGTCTTTGTCGAACCGACTAGGAGGAACTGCCCCGCCGCCTACCGCGCAGGAAAAGCCCCGCCCTCGACTTTTAAATACAACTACATCCGCTTAAGAATCCAATGATATACTTTTTGTGACATAGTAACTCATATTTAGTTAGTCAAATGGATGACCTAGAACTACGTGCAGGCCCTATAAACTGAGGCGCCTAAAAATAAAAAAAAACGAGACGAAGAGGGTAGTTCAGCACGTATCTTTTTAGATCAATATAGTCGGGATTCACCAAGGAGCAAAACCAAGTTGTAGGCTGCTCCTGTCGTGTTGGTGTAGCAACTCAAGCAGGCTCAGTCCGCACACGAAATGGCGACACACTTAGCAGGACCCCTTTGGCCGACATGTGGCTCATCCACCGTCTTGTTCCACATGCGATGCACCAAATTACAGTTCGGAGCAGCGGTTGGAATTGGAGGCACCCCGGTCGTAGTGCCGCAGTAGTAGAAAATGAGCGACGAGGGGTCAAATCACAAAGCCCCACCTTTCCCGCATTAAGCTGGACAGACGAAGCAACCATCATTTCACTCTAGGGTGCAAGAGCATAAAGAAAAGAGAAAACAATGATGCATGCGGCAGCTACCTAGGGCACCCTACGGTAGGGGTCTCCACTACAGATCCTTTTTTGAAAGCGCCTCTGTCGGTGTCAAAACTGGCGGATCTCAGGTAGGGGGTCCCGAACTGTGCGTCAAGGCCGGATGGTAACAGGAGGGAAGGAACATGATGTTTTACCCAGGTTCGGGCCCTCTTGATGGAGGTAAAATCCTACGTACTGCTTGATTAATATTGATGATATGGGTAGTACAAGAGTAGATCTACCCCAAGATCAAGGAGGCTAAACCCTAGAAGCTAGCCTATGGTATGATGGTTGTATGATGAAGTTGTCCTATGGACTAAAACCCTCCGGTTTATATAGACACCGGAGAGGGTTAGGGTTACGCAAAGTCGGTTACAATGGTAGGAGATCTAAATATCCGCATCGCCAAGCTTGCCTTCCACGCCAAGGAAAGTCCCATACGGACACGGGACGAAGTCTTCAATCTTGTATCTTCATAGTCCTGGAGTCCGACTGAAGGTATAGTCCGGCTACCTGGACACCCCCTAATCCAGGACTCTCTCAGCCTCCACTACAAATCAGCTTCTCCCTCGTCCTCTTGAAGAAAACCGATGATGAGTGCGGCGGTAGGGTTTGTAGGAGTACTACGGCATGCGGGGCCACGTCGTAGTAAACGGGTTTGAGCCGACGCCTTAAATATGTGTGGGCCGCTTGGTTTTACGGGAACGAGGCATCATTTTGGGTTCGGGGACCAGTTCGTACAAAAAATTGTGGATGTAGGTTCGTCCGAAAGGCAATGATCCATGGGTCCTGCATTTTGATATACCCGGGGCCGCGTGAAATTTGCTACTCTACTCAAAACTAGTAAGGAACACATGTATTGAACGCATGAGATTTCGAAACCAAATTATGAATAAATACACACTATAGCATGTAAAGCTTTGAGTCATATATGCATGATGTAGATGTTCGTTTAGTTCTTATAGTTCATCTCATTCAAAATTAATAAGTTCTATAAAAATGTTAAGATTCATGGGGTTGTGCATTGTACTCCCTCTGTTCCAAAATAGATGACCCAACTTTGCACTAACTTTGTACAAAGTTAGTGTAAAGTTGGGTCATCTATTTTGGAACGGAGGGAGTAAATCATAAAGTAAAAAACAAATAACGGCAATTCATTTAGAAAAAAAATCAATTATGATACAGAAGATTCTAGAACATAGGAGAAGTGCTTGTGTTTTGAGGTTTGTGCATTATGCTTAAGTTCAAGCATGGAGTCTTCTAAATTGTACATGTGGCAGATCTGGTGGAATGTTGATGATATCCAACGGCCAGTAGTGCTCGGATTCGCCTATCTCTGCACTATCGGGTTAGCTTCATCCAGCGACCATCTTTCAAAGTTATTGGCACACTATATAGTTCTTTTGCCATAGTTGCATGTTTTGGAAAAAAGCTACTAGTGGGTTGTACTATCTATTTAGGAATAGAAGATGTATACATGGAAGTTGTAGGGAAAGAGATGACATAGAGCATCTCAATTCCTATGAGCAGGGATTGGAAAAGGGATGTCATTTGGTTCACATCGTAGGAACTTTTCTATTGAATATGGAGATGACATGTTTCTCAATTCCTATGAGGAGGGATTAGAAAAGAGATGTAATTTGGTTCATATCATAGGAACTTTTCTATTGAATATACGCTAATGTTTATTTTCCTTTGAAATTAAGGGAGTACAAGAATCCATTCATATGAACCAAGTGGCTCTAAAGCTATAGAAATGATATCATGTTTTTTCCTTTGAAATGTGGAGTATATGAATCTATTCCTATGAACCAATTGGCTCTAAAGGAAAAAAATCCTATAAAAACCATATCATATAGAGTTCCTATGATATTCCTCGACACTAAAGGATGCTTGAAATTGCTGTGGGTGATACGATGGTCTTTCTTTGTAGACTCCTCACCCAACTTTATAGTTACCTCTCGAAGATGAATGAAATGATATATACATGGTATTCTACATGTGCAATTTGGTACATGAAAACTCGGTAAAAGTTTGTGAGGTTCGAATTTTCAATAAAGCTATATGCACTGCATTTCGGAATGGAGGGAGCATACGGCAGTTGCTAACACTCACGTGGAAGATTTGTGTGTAGGAGGAGTGGCTGTTCTGCTAAATGACATGGCAAAACTGACACTGTCGAATGCCGATCTAACGGTCCTTACGGCGTTCGTCAGGAAAAGGCTTGTGGTGAACGTTTGTTGGATAATGATTTACGGACACATGCATTGCATTGATACGTGCCCCACTCTTTCTCACGCACACGCACCCTCACGAGTCACGACTCTCCCGAGTCCTCTCGCAGACTCGCACGTCGCACCCACCGTCTATCTGCAGGTAGACGTCCCGCACATATGTGCTCTTCACACCCTACCCTCAGAACTTCTAAAAAAAGATGGCGCGCACATTTTATTTTAGCTCACACGTCACACACTTGTACTATTACTCTTGCGGCGAACGTTCTTTGGGCATAGTATATTGTACTCTCACAAAGAGAAGCGGTGCACGCACGCACTAGTTCTCTCACACCCACTCGTGGGTACACGTAGGAGCGCATTTTTTGAACATGGTACAACAAAATCACTCCACTATATATAAAAGCAGGAGCCTTAGCGCTTGCTTTACTAGGGTTCCTCTCGTTCACTCTCTCATGCTGTCCAGATCTAAGCAACACAGAGGTGGCCACACTCTCTCTTAGCTCACGGTTGGTCACAAATCCGGATGGACAACCTCGACTGGGGCAGGGGTGTAGGTGCATCGTTCACGCTGTCGTCGGCGGCGAGGGAGGAGACCAATGGCTGCCTGAGTGTCCCGATCGGCGGCCGTTCCATTCTCTCCGAGAGAGTGCCGGCTCGGGAGGGCCTCCGACCCCTTCTTCCTCCCTGCGGTATTGTGGCCAAGATGCGGCCTCCCGACGCCGTCTTTGCGACATGACGACGACCCTCAGGTATATATTCCTTCGAAACCTGCCTTGCTCTACTGCCCCAGCTCCCTTCATGTGGATCCTTTTCTACTTCCGTCCGCTGTTCCAAAGCCACCTAGACTTCTACTAAGGCACGTGATTTGCACGTATGTTCTGTATGATCGATACTCATATACCTTCTTTTTAGAGAGAGAAATGGGTACTCGTATCTTGAGTATATATCATAGTGTGTTTGTTTGCATGATCTAAGGACTATTCTGAAATAAGAAGCAAATCACTTGCACAAATCAAACTGAGTTCCAAGTAAGAATTTGAATACAAGATAAAAGTTGTAGTTTTATTATATGCTGTTTCCTGGGTTCCACTAATGTATTGTTCCAGAGTTGTTTGATGGTTTACATGCATGTTTATGGACTATTTTGTGCAAGTAAATAAGTCATTTAGGTCTGACAGACACTCATGTCCTGTATTAGCTTGAGGTATAGCTTATGTATGACTGAAATAAAATATTACACTTTTTCTGCGAATAATAAAATATTACATTTCTCGATGAAGCAGAATAAATCTTTAGCTAGCATCAGCCACGCAATGTTATGTTATGTGAACAGTGTAAACTTTGCAGTATAGCGACATCTAAAAAAAATCCATTTTTACAGTAATCTAAAAAAATAAGTTACTAGTAGAGTGTTTATTTCCCAGGTGACAACGGGGAACCAAAATGTGCTAGCTATTTACCAACTTGTAGTACTTGCATGTGAGGAGGTGGCAACAATTTCTAGACATTTCTCAACTTCAGTAGGTGCAATCCAGATTCAACGGGGACTTCTTTATTTGTTTACTTGGAGAGCAGAGTCGGCCATGTGCACAAGGAGCGGGAGCGAATCCGGCAGCTCTTAGCCATCAGATCATGTCATCCTTTGTTTGATGGACGGCAGTGATATGCATGAGAGGGGAAATGAACGGTGGATTTTGAGCCAATGCTTGTTTGGGCGGGAGAACCGAAGATGGAGTGGTAGATCCAATTTCAAAACTGCCGCATTATAGTAGTAGTAGAATAGAAGTAAAGCTATTTCATACAGTCGACTCAAAGCGTTGGTTCAAACAGGGAAGAAAGTGGGAAAGCTGTAGCATGAATCTAGGACTTGGTTCTAAGAGGAAATAGGGAAAGTAGTGATATCTGTCACTGTTTAAATAACCGTATTTCTTATTTGCGCAAACATGGATGTCTGTCTCCATATCGTTTCGGGATGTCTGTCTCCGTATCGTTTCTATCCGCGCAATCAAAAGCACACACCTCAGTTTTAGTACAACTGCGCAAAATGAGATGGCTATCCCTCGCTGCCGTCATCTAACCTCCCATCTTCAAGGTATCCCTACATTGGTAGTAACTAAGGTAGAATGACCAACGCAATCTAAAAGAAGCTGATTCGTACGTTTTACTTCCTGATTGCAGTGCAGGAACGAGCGAAAACAATTGCATCCTAGTCCGGAATGCACTTTCTACCAGTTCATCCATGGACCAAGGACTAGCTGGCACGGCTGCACGGCGGTTTTTTGGACAGGTGCGCGGACAAGAGGCATTGTGGTATGCTTATTTCTGCAAATAGCGGTGCTTAAATTTAGTGGAATGCACAAGCATTTCAGCTAGTCAGTACACTGCATGGTTCAGTTCAACATTCCAGCTGAGACCACAATTATAATTGGTTATTCTGGAATGAGAGAACCTAACCCTGAATGGTGGCAACAAGAAAAAACCAGAGTGAACTCCAGGAAATTTAAGCCTGCCGGGAGGCTCTTTGCTCAGAGAGAAGCCTTGCTTGTTTTTTCCAGATTTGTAAACCTTCTCACAACTTTGTCTTTTGCTGTGAACTTGTATATGTTTGTTATGTTCTATGAATCATTGAGATGTATAAAATTGCTTAACTTATGCTTTTCAAGTTTTTATGAAGACGAGTTTAATGTGAGTGTTCCACATGAGCACTGGACTAGCGTGTGAACATTTGGAATTTATTACATTGTGGCCTCAATTAACTGCATGAACCACTGTAACAAGATACATAGTTGCTTATATGTCAGACAACAGATTGTTGATTGTTAGCTGGTCGATAGCCTAGTGTTGAAGCGAGCTGAGCCAATGTGCCGTGTTTTGCACAACTGCTTACAAGTGGGGTAGCACCAACAGTGTTTACAAGTACTTAAGTATAGTCGGCGCACGGTTCTCGAACGAGTGCTCTATTTCATCAAAACACACACTGCTCGTATGATAAACCGTGACAACTTATGTCTTACCATGCCATATTCATGAAAAAACTAGTGAGGACGCATCTATTTCGGCAACAATTATGATGGTTCTCACATGATTCACGGGCACACAAAAGTAGCAGCAATTCCCATAGACGGATTCAAACAGAGTACTAGCCCCAGAGGGGTCGATAATAGGCAAGGTTCAGATAATTAGACACAATCCAAACTACTATTAAACACTAGCTGGGGCAACTATTTCATGCCTCGATCTAATTTGGGTTGGACACAAGACGGACCTTCCCATGAACATCATCGAGGACATCCCGCAGCAGCTCAATCCTGTGAACCTTCATGAAGACAACCTTGTGGCCTTGCCACTGATAAACTTGTTTGTGGAGGCATGCCACATCATCTTCCTACGTAAGCTTGACAAGAATAGTATTCCTCACAAACGAAGGAGTAGCTTTGAACTTCTTGTGCTTGAGTACACCCTGGACAACACGCCTGACAACAGTGAGGCTGGAATACAACTCTTCATTGGTATAACCGCAAATGGCTTCCAGGATCCAACAGCCTAAGAACTCTGTTTTCCCAGTGCATATATTCAGGCCGTCCGCCTCATAGCGAGTGACATGTACAACCACACAATCCTTGTCTGCATCAGGGCTCTAATTGAAACAGAAACAAATTCTAAATTACTTTTCAGTATAAGAAACACAAGTTATTTAAACCACTACATATACCATGGCATCGAAGCTAATAAAATTTTGCATTATTAATCACCACATACTTCCTTTTCTAAAAAAATCACCACATACTTAGATGAAAAACCACAATCGAGATCGGCAAAGAAGGAAATCACCTTGTGCAGCTCA
>NC_041380.1:144458528-144480029 GCF_002162155.2 Triticum dicoccoides | reverse complement strand
CTGTAACCTCAAACGGGGCGTTGACCATCTCAGTATCTAGGGTCGCCTCGGTGGCTGCCTCCATCTTCTTGGAGCTCCCTGTCTCGTGGGGATCAGCCTCCCGCGTCTGCTCCAATATCGGAAGATCTTTGCCTAGTTCTCCTTGGTCCATCATGAAACTGACGAATACTAGGAGTCCACTGAAAGGAAAACACAATCGCAATGACAATGAACCAAAAAAGAGAGTGAGGATCGGTTACTGCTTTGCAAAAGTTCTTTTTTTCCTCTGAACGAAAATATACCAACATCACGGATCCGCTTACCTCCCCTTCATTCGGAGAGAAGAACAGTGGCAGATGCAAGTGTTGCCTTTCTTGAAGACGGTGAGGGAGAAGGGGATTCAGCGAAGAGTGAAATGATGGTTGCTTCATCTGTCAAACTTAGACTGCGGGGAGGTGGGGTTTTGTGATACGACGGCTCGTTACTGCCGCGCTACGACCGGGGTGACTCTCCGCCTGCATACTGCCTTCTAATTGGGTGGATGGCATTTGGGCCCACGCGCTGCATGGCCCGCATGTCGGTGAACAAACGTATAACGACATTCAGTAGAGGGAGACATTTCAATAACCTAGGAGGAGCCAGAAGCGGTAGAGTGTCTCCACTGTACTAGTAGTAATTGTTTTTCTGGGTAGCTGTAGAGTGTCTCCACTGTACTAGTATTAATTGTTTCTCGGGTCCCAAGACAAAACAGCCCATCCACACTAGTAAATAGCAAAATCAATTCAAAAGCCCATATATTTACTGAATGAGAGGCGCTATCCACCCACCTCACGTCAGCTTGCTCCACTTGTACCCCCAAATTCCTCACCTCACTCCTACAGAAAACCCCAGCTCCCCTTCTTCCTCACTCCTACAGAAAACCCCCAGCTCCCCTTCTTCTTCGCTCACACTACAACTAGGCTCGTAATTTGTTACTCTGCTCAAATCCGTGAGCGCGACGCGACGTCCTCGAGGAAAATGGACTCGGCTGACCCCAGCACCAAGAAGATGAGGCTCCCACCAGCGGCGACGCCTGTTGTAGATCCCGCACCCTGCAGCACAGGGAGAAGCGGCGACCCCGCCCCCACCGGATCCCAGGAACCCATAGAATCTCGGGTGGACCGCATCAGCGATCTCCCGGACGCCATCCTTGGGGAGATCATCTCTCTTCTCCCCACCAAGGATTGCTGCCGCACCCAAGTCCTCTCAATTCGGTGGCGCCCTCTATGGCGCGCCGTTCCCCTTAATCTCGACTGTCGTCAGCTATCTCTCTTCAATGATTTTGAAATCCCCAGAGCCATCATCTCCTCCCACAAGGGATCCGTTCAAAGCCTCTACATCCCGTCATGCTACATGAGAAAGCAAACCATGCCCTGCACGGTGGACGCCTGGCTGGAATCCCCTACCAGACAATCTGGTACTAAACCTTCGGCTCCCATTTCTCAAGAAACTTTCACTTGTGCGGGTTCATATGTCGGAGGCCTCATTGCATAGCATCATCCACTCTAGTTGCCCTGCGCTGGAGTGCTTGGTGCTTGTTTTCACAGTTAGAATCGGTTGTCTCCAAATAAAGTCGCCTAACCTTATAAGAATTGGAATTTCTTTTGACGGAAGGCAGCTCATCATCCAAGATGCCCCTTCACTTCAAAGGTTGATCCTTGATTCTAGTTATTCACCATTGCAAATAACCATCCTCCCTGCACCTAAACTGGAGACCTTGGGTGTAATACATGATCTTTGTGCTCATATGGTGTTTGGCTCCATAGTTCTTCAGGTACTTTATATTATCATCTACACTTGTAACCATAAGCTGCATTTTAAATTTCTACGCATAATTTATATATCATCTTGGAGTACACATTTTGTACTAATATTATGTTCTATGCTCAATGAAGAGTTTCTCCATGGATGGCCTATCAATGGTGCTGGATTCTTTCAAGATCTTATATATCCAAATGAATAGTTTTGATCTGAACAAGATTATTGGCTTGCTGCAATGCTTTCCATGTCTGGAGAAGTTGTATATAAAGGTGACAATTTCACGCACATTGGAAGCCCGCATATAGTGTACTAGAATTAACGTTCAGCTGTTGCTCTTTCGACACTCTTCTTTTAGACCTTTACTGTTTTCAATCTTCATGTCTATTTAGGCAACAGGACGGGGTAAGAAAGTTATAACCAATCGGTGGATTCGTAAGCATCAGGATTTTCTCACTTCTCATGAGATACGATTGAAAACAATAACACTAGAACGATATGTAGCCAACCGTGCAAACACAAGATTTGTCACATTCTTCCTGCTGAATGCGAGGTTACTATTGTCCATCAGGCTTAAGTTTATTAGCAGCATGGTTTTGACGGATGGGTATGTTGAATCGCAAAAAAAGGAGTTTCATGTGGGCAAAAGAGCTTCTGAACGTGCCTGGCTTCTATTTACAACATATTGTGGTCATACTCCAGTAAATTTTACGACCCTAGATGTTCATTCTATGGACCTGACCGATCCATTTGATTGTGACTGCCAAAAACAGTGCTGGAGTTAGATGTTGTTGCCCTTTTCAATCTGTTTTTTTTGTAAACCTGATGAACAATTAACCCTCGTGCTTTTGTATAGTTTGTAAGCTGGAGTTAGATGTTCCTGCCCTTTTCAACTCGGCTGTGACTGTCATATTTTCTTTGAAACAAGGAAAATGGCTTGCCATTCGTTTAATTTAGACTGAAATATTGTAACAAATCCGAACCAAGGGAAATAACATCACTCTCGCCGGCTGCTTGAGCTCACTGTGCATTACAGAAGCCAAGTGATTAGCACCCACCAGGACCCACAAACTTATTTTGAACTAGCACATCAAATGGGCTGAAATTTTGATCGGAAAGGCTGCATGACCGTGACAGATTTGGATTCTGACATTTGGGACCCGCAAGGAAATAGCCTATCCAAGGTGGTGTCAACTTACTAGCCAGTCAACAAACGATTCTGCCTACCAGTCGTTGGATTGACATCCAACATCTGTCGTATATCTTCTATCTCTTGTCTTCTTCTTCCTCCAATCGCCCAAACCAAACCACCTCGTCGGCTCTGCCTGCTCCCGCCTCCCATGGCTGGCTGCGCCTCCGCCGCCCTACCGTACGTACCCTCCAATGTTGGCCAGTCCCTTCCTCTATTCCCCCAGACGTCCTGTTATTCTCCGGCAACGTCAGCCCCAACACGCACCCGCGCCCGAACCAGTCAACCCTCGTACTCCCCTCCGCCTGTGACTGGACCGGCGCATCTTCAACGGCTCCTATTCATTCCGTCCGAGGCCTCGCCGTCATTTTCCGCCTTGCGGCCTTGGTTCGCTCGCCGTGCGCGGTGCGCCGCCCTCTTGCGTTGTCAACGTCATCAACAACCGAGAGGAAAAAGGAGATGATTATACGTGGAGAGGATGATAGTAGGGACCCACTAGCGTCATGGCAGTATGCAAGCAAGTGCCTCTATAGTACAAGCCCAAAAATATGGTTCCTCCTAATGGTTGGACATCTGGGGCTCACGCCATTGTCAACGTAGTCAATAAACAAGAGAATTACACTACGAGCTGCTGAGACTAGGGACCCAGCAAGTTGCGCAGTTTTTTTTGAGGAACAAGCAGTTGTTATTTATACTAGTTTTAGCGACGGATCAGGGTAACAATGGGGCTGTGCGGGGGCTGTGGCCCGTCTAGCCAGGGTTTTATTTATGTTTACCACATCATGAGCCCAGTTGTGCTTTTTTCTTGCTAAAAATGGCTAGCCCAGTTCTATTTTTTTTATAGAAATACCCAAACAAGGCCTACTTGCTTTATCGGCCCTGCTGGGCTGCAAATCTTTCAAGACGAGGAGAGTTTCATTCGGTTTGCCCAGAAATGGGATGTACATTTTTAAAACACATTAAACCGGGAATTAGTTTCATTTTTTTCATTACAAGATCTTAAATTCCATTGATTTTTATGCGTGGACAATTATTTGTATTTTATATTTATATAAATTATTTTTCAAAATAGTTTGAATGTGAATCGATATTTCTGGATTAAAAACAGTTCACCGCACCGAAATATGCATAATTTTGTATACTTTTTAACCGTGGCCACAATATGGGGTGTGATGCTAACAAAAAGAAGATGGGCTCCAAAAATTTCTTAAGAATTAGCAAATGGGTTGTACATTATTAGAAATAATGGCAGATGGGCTGTATGCTGTTTTCCACAGATTTGAGGCTGACTTGTTTGCCTACTACAGGTTGACGCGTATGCTTCCATAAAAAAAGGTTGACGCACACACAACGCCCTGTCAACTTAGTCAACACACGAGAGCAGTGACTATTGGATGTCCATCCAATGGCTGTCGTGCTTGTTCAATCTCTGCTCTTCATGCTCAAGCCGCTCAAACAAGCACCGGCGGGACTGCCTGCTCCCTCCTCCCGCGGGGGGCTATGCTGCCGCACAGGCCTCATGGCCCCACCGTACTCCCATCGCTGGCCTAGCCATCCCTCTACTCACCCACACATGTTGTTATTCTCCGGCGATGGTAGGCGAACCAGTAAACCCTCATACTCCTCCGCTTGGGAAATAACTGCCGAGTATTCCCTGGCTCTGTGTCATTCCCTTCCTAGGCCTCACCGTCGTCCACCGCCCTGGTGCTCTCGGCGCGGCCTGGTCAACATGGTCAATGAACGACATCCATCGGAAGTGGATTGTATGTGGAGAGGCTGACAGCTGTGTCCATGGCCGAACGCAAGGAAATGCCTCTTTATTACGCGTAAAATAATGATTCCTCCACCTGACAGTTAGGACCCATAGGAAGGGCCTCTGTATTTTGCGAAAAAAACGTTCCCCCCCACTGACAGGTCGGACCCACCTGCTATATCTTCGCACGCAAGGAAGTGCCTCCTTATTATGCCCAAAATGAATATCCCCTACTAGCTGGGACCCACCATATTGTTGGGCTGACTTGTGGGCCTAATAAGTTGACAGGGACGAAGAGCTTTGTTAACTTAGTCAATACACCAGTGACCGTATGATGTCCATCCAACGGCCATAGTGCTTCTTCAACCTCTGGTCTTCTTGCTCCAGCCGCCCAAAGCAGCGCATGTCGTGCCGCCTGCTCCTACCTCCCGTGGCCGGCTGTGCTACCGCGGAGGCCTCACCGCCCCCATACTATTCCCACCACTAGCCAGGCCATCCCTCCACTCACCCACACCCCCTTTTATTCTGCGGCGACGGAAGCCTCACACCGCAGCCGAACCAGTGAACGCTCGTACTCCTCTCCGCGTGGGCATCCACTGCCGCGTCTTGCACGGCTCCGCATCGTCCCCTTCCTAGGCCTCGCCGTCGTCCACCGTCGTGGTGCTCTCGGCGCGGCGTGGACAATGTGGTCAACAACCGACTTCAATCGAAAGAGTACTGTACGTGGAGAGGCTGACAGATGGGTCCACGGCAGCCGCAAGGAAGTGCCTCCTTATTAAGCGGAAAATAATTATTCCTCCACCTGATAGCGGGGACCCACCGGACGGGCCACCAGTATTTTGCAAAAAAAATCGTTTCCCCTGACTGCTGGAACCCACCGGATGGGTGTCACATCCCTAGTTATGGTATGACCTAGGCTAGCCTTCATGTGTGCATCATGTTTAAATTCCATTTAAATTTGAAATGGGGATTGGTGAAGCCCTCAGAATCATTTATGGAAATAACCCAGATAAAAATTGCTCCAAAAGGGTCCAAGAAAATGTTCATGTTGCTCTCTAAAAATATTGGTCAGAGTTAAAATTCAAACCAATATTTTTAGGAGCTCATAAATATTTATTTTGGCCATTTGGAATTAATCCAGTAATTATTTGCGTTGGATAAATATTTTATTATATATAAAATATTGTCCAATAATTCTGAATTTTGGTGAGGGGTTTGTAGTGGTCCAACTAGTCCCTACTAAAATTTACAGAATAAAATAAAATGATTTAGTATTTTTATTAAATCAAAACAAATGTCAGAAAATAGAAAATAGAAACAAAGAGGGAGAACCTACCTGGTGGGCCAACCGGCCCACCACTGTAGCAGCCAGCCGGGCAGAGCCAGCCCAGCCCATCTCCACCTCCCTGTCGTCTTCCACCTCCTGCCAGTGGGCAGGAGGGCATGTGCCCGTGGCGCGCACGCACGTGCCTCGCCTCCTCCTGCCTCCCTGGTTGCCCTGGCCTTCTCTACACGCGCCACGCTACCCCCCGTCTCCCTCTCGCTCTCTCTCGCTCTCTCTCGTCCCCATCTCCTCCTCTGCTCTCTTCCCCGCTGCTGCCCGAGCGCCACCATCGCTACCGACGCCATTCGACGCGCCCATCGTAGTCCCCTCGCCCCTCCGTTGTGCCCAAAAGCTCCACCACCTCGTCCGCTACCTCTCCGTCACGCCACGCGTTGCCGGAAGCCTTGTGGAGTCGCCTCCGCCGTCATCTTCAACCTCGGCCGCCGTGGATCTCCACCGCCCGTCCGTCGCCTGCAGTGCCTTCTCCGAGCCGCAGTTGCCTCTGCTCGACTCGCTGTGAGCCCCGCCGTCGAACCCCCCTCTCCCCTAGCTCGAATTCTTCGTCCAACACCGTCATCGTCGCGGCCGAGAGCTCGGCTCCGCCGCTCATGTCGCCGCCGTGGCCACTGTCACCTAGGCTCACAACCAATCTCACTGCCGTTCTCAGTGCCCTCCCGAGCGTCGTTTGCACCCAACCGCAGCCCCCCCAGTGCCCCGCAGCACCTAAACCGCACGCACCCGACTCCGGCCGCCTCTGCGAGCTCTGCTCTGGCGAGCTCAAGCCACCCCCGCAGCCCCCGCTTGCTCCGAATGATGCGGGCGAGCCCTGGCTCCTCACCCGTGGCCTCCGCCGCCCAAATGGTCACCGGAACGACGATCCCGAGCCCTCCGCCGTGTTCGGCCTCGCCGGCGGCTAAATGCCGGTGGGGTTGACCGGTCTAACCCCCAGTTGACCTGGGGTTTGACTACCCAGGGACAACGACAGGTGGGGCCCGGCCTGCTAATGTTTCTGTTAGGATTAGTTTAATTTCTAATTAACACTATTAACTAACAATGAGCCAATGACATGTCGGACCCGGTCGTCAGGATTGACCTGGTCAGCTCCGTTGACCTGCTGACGCAGGCATGATGCAATGCTGACACGGTTATTCTTTTTCTCGAATTATTTTTTAAATAGGAAATTCCAAAAAATGTTCAAAACTTCAAAAATTCATAGAAATTCAACCGTAGCTCAGATTGAAATAATTTATATATGAAAAATTATCAGAAAAATTCAATCTATCCATCTGTACCATTTCCATACATGACAAACCATCTATACATGTTGTATATATGAAAACATACTTATGGCATATTTAAGAACTTAATTTGGAGTTGTATTTGAACCCTTGGTTCAAATGGACTTCAACCAAATAAATGCTAGATGCATTAACTCAAACAACATCACATACTCATGCCATGTTCATGCATCATAATGTTGCATATGCTTGTGTTTGGTTTCCAACACCGTTCCTTCTCGATAGGTCCTGCTCCGGAGAGTGTTCGAGAGTACCTGTCTGAGGAGTAGTGCCCCCTGTTGATCTACCAGGCAAGCTACCCCCCCTTGTTCATTCTGATAAACTCCTACTCTCTCGCTCCTGCTCTCATTTATTGCATTAGGACAACAACGATTCAACTGCTACTTTATGCTACGGTAGTTGAACCCATTCCTCTGCATGACCTGTCATTGCCACAGTAAATAGTTAAAACCCATTAGCACGTGTAGGAGTTGTTTGAGCCATGTTGTGTTCCTACCATGCCATGCCTGCTATTGCTTAGAGTTGTGTCAGGTCTGATTCATCAGGAATGAATTGGAATGTTATGATATGTTCTGGTAATGAGAGTTAAGCATGTGAACACGATTTGGTAAAGGTAGCGGTGAGAGGCCATGTAGGAGTACATAGTGGGTTGTCTCGTTGGGACCGTCCTTAAGAACTGAGTTCTGTGTAAGTTGTCAAATGACTAGCTACTACCACACATTGGGCTCCGGGCGCTCCAAGCTCTCTCGACTTATTAACCGCCTTGAACTCTGTACAGGAGTTGCAAATAGTTTCTGGTATTTGTAGGTAGTGCTATTTTTCTACCAAGTGGCACCCGGCAGGGTGGACTTGGGACAGACTAGGCACACGTGGCCCGGTGTACCGAGTGGCACCCGGATGGTGGGCTCGGGAACCCTGTACACATCGTTTGGGGCCGTGAGCGAAACCTCGGCCGGATCTCCTTGCGGATGGAACCCGAATAGGCGATAAACCTAGACTAGAGTCTTGTGTGGTTAGTCAGGTCGTGGCCGACACCCTCGCCAGGCTTCCGCTTGAAGGTTGCCGAGATACATGACGAGTATACGGTGATAAGTGGTGAGAGCGTGTGTGATGAAGTACACACCTGCAGGGTTATCATGATCTATTCGAATAGCCGTGTCCTCGGTTATGGACTTCTTGGATGCTTACGTGGTACATAGACAACCTGAAGTGGATACTCTAAAATGCTCAAGATAAGTGTGAGTGCTATGGATGGCCTTCTCGTAGGAGAGACGGGGATGAATCCATAGTAGTGTATTGATGTGGTGATTAGTGGACTCGTGTGCGCTGCCTCACCTCAAAGAAGTTTCTCATTGTCGTAGAACAGGATAGCCTCTGAGTCAAAGCTGGCTTGCTGCAACTAAACCCCACATTACCTTCTTGATACAAATGCATGTATGATAGGATCTGATGTAAGTCTTGCTGAGTACCTTTGTACTCACGTTTGCTTTATTTATGGTTTGCAGGTGAGACATCTGTCTCACTAGTAGTACCGCTTGGACTTCGACGAGTAGCTTGTTACCTCAGCTACGATCTTGTACTTTGGAGGGACTTGTAGATAGTCAGGCTTCTCAGCCTTTTTTCTTCTGTAGTTGTCTGTACTCAGACATGTAATGCTTCCGTTGCTTGTATGCTCTAAATGACGGGTCATGTGACCCCTGTTTGTATTTATGCTACGTGGCTCTTCTGAGCCTTTATCTACATGAGTTGCGTTATGTTGTGATGCCATGTTGTACATCACATACTTGCATGTTATGCGTACGTGTGACATGTATTGCTATGTGTGGGATCCGACAATCTAGCTGTTTGTCCTTGGCAGCCTCTCTTATGGGGATATGTAGTCTAGTGCTTCCTTGAGCCATAGTAGTCCGCTATAGCCCGGTTCACCGGAGTCCTGCTAGCCCAGCACTACTGCTCAGAACCCTTGACTGGCCGGCACGTGTTCCACTTCGTTCCTATGTCTGTCCCTTCGGGGAAATGTCACGCGGTGACTTCCAGAGTCCTGTTAGCCCAGTGCTATAGCCCGGATTCATACGCTATTGACCGACATGCTCGATGTGATTCATGTATGCCTGTCTCCATAGGTCTGTGCCGCTTTGGGTTCATGACTAGCCATGTCGGCCTGGGTTCTCTGTCATATGGATGCTAGCGACACTATCATATACGTGAGCCAAAAGGCGCAAACGGTTCTGGGCCATGGTAAGGCGACACCCGTGGGGATACCGTGCATGAGTCAGCAAAGTGATATGAGGTGTTACATGCTAGACCGGTGTGACTTAGAATCGGGGTCCCGACAGCTTTGGGATCAGAGCCTGACTGCCTGTAGGATTTCCAAGCCAACCTGGTCGAAGTTGAGTCTAGAAATTCTTTAGATATATAGGGGAATTGATTGTGGAAGGGAACGTAAGGCTCTTTTTACTCCTTATGGCTCATGCCTTCTGATCTGAGTCATCCTATCTTTCCTACGGGGTTAAGGAACTAGGCTTCCTCTTCTATCTATCAGGATCACGTGTTACTAATCCGTAATCCCTTAGGATTGGTTGATCAGAGTCTTATCCCAGTTTGAGTACCTCCGGTGTAACCTATTTAGCAATATCTCAGAACCTTGAGTGATGATGTTGAGTATGGTGCTACTCCTTTTTTGCAGAATGTCTCATTTCGAGCATTTTACTGCCGTTATGCTGCCGGAATTGTCCTAGGAGTTCAAGAGATAGTATTTCTCCTCGGACTATATTCTACATCCTTATCATGATGCTGAATCCATCCTTGTTTCCTTGGTTGGTTCTTCAGGATGTCGTCAGTTAACCGAAGTTCTGTTGCTCGTAGCCGGAACCACGGAGATGGTAGGGATGAGGATCCTCCCGACCAGTCTTCATTGACAAAGTTCATGTTAGAGATGGAGAGGAACAAGCATGAGTCTAACCGCTTGTTAGCACGTATCGAGGATAACACCGCACCCCAGTGCAAAGAGTCAGCGACCATCTATGATTTCATTGGTCTGAAACCACCTACCTTCCATCATTCCATTGAACCACTCGATGCAGATGACTGGCTCCGTAGTATCACACACAAGCTGCGTTCGGTGAACGTAGCTGAAAGTAACAAGGTCACCTACGCTGCATATCACCTGGAAGGTCCTGCTAGTCTTTGGTGGCAGAACTATGAGGCTATGCTTCCAGCTGGCCAGATACCTACCTGGAAGGATTTCACTAAGGCTTTTCGCGAGCATCACATTGCTCAAGCCCTCATTGACCGCAAGAGAAAAGAGTTATGTAGTTTCACACAAGGTAAGATGGATGTTGATGCTTACAGTAGAGAATTTGAGAACCTTGCCTGCTATGCTACAGAAGAAGTGTCCACAGACGCCAAGAAGCAGGCTAGATTCCGGAAGGGTCTCAAACCCAAGTTGTGTCGTGATCTCCACTTGCATCATTGCAATACCTTCTAGGCTCTTGTGAACAAGGCCATTAATGTGGAGACAGCTCAGCTCACTTACGAGGAGTCCCGTAAGCACACCCGTGATTTGGGTTCCTCTTCCGGTTCTACTTTGCAGAAGCGCCGGATTTGGGTTCCGAACTCCGCTCTTCCACCCGGTTATACACCAAGGCCATCTTGTGTGGCACCTCACCCAATTCAGCAGTATGCTCCACCCAGGCCTATTGGTAGACCGCCTGTCAAAGCGGGTCCACGTCCTACTTCAGGGACTTGTTTCACATGCGGAGAGCCAGGACACTATGCACGTGACTGCTCTCAAACCAACTATGCTCCACCCCAGCCTGAGAAGTCTGTTGGTCGTGGTAAGCCATCACGCAAGATGATTAGTGTCAAGTCAGCTCCCACTGAACGTGGATGTGTGCATCACGTCTCAGCTAAAGACACTCATGATGATCCGGATGTCGTTCTTGGTACCCTCCTTGTCAATTGCCATCCAGCTTCAGTTTTGTTCGATACCGGAGCATCTCACTCCTTCATTTCTGAAGGCTATGCTCGTTTGCACGACATGTCATTTTGCGATATGCCAACTCCACTTGAAATCCAAACTCCAGGGTCTAGATGGCAAACTACCAGAATAAGCCATGGTAATGAAATCCTTGTTGACAGACTTGTATTCCTTACATCACTTATAGCCCTCAAGTCTACAGATATTAACATCATCTTGGGTATGAACTGGATGAAAGCTCATCATGCCAAGATTGATTGTTACAAAAGGTCTGTTCAGCTTACACACCCATCCAGCAAGATAGTCACCATCTCCACTAGAGTTGCAAAGCGTCAGCTCTATTCTCTTAATGCCAACCCTCTTCCTGACTTTGAAGATATCCCGGTAGTCCATGACTTTCCGGATGTTTTTCCAGAGGAACTGCTAGGTATTCCACCTGACAGAGATGTAGAATTTGTCATAGATATTATCCTAGAAACCGCTCCAATCTCTAGGAGACCTTACAAGATGGCACCCTTAGAACTAGCTGAGCTTAAGAAACAACTCGATGAATCCTTGCAAAAGGGTTTCATCCGTCCTAGTTCTTCTCCCTGGGCTTGCCCCGTTCTCTTCGTCAAGAACAAGGATGGTACGGACCGGATGGTTGTAGATTATCGTCCCGTTAATTTGGTCACAATAAAGAACAAGTATCCGCTCCCCAGGATCAACGACCTGTATGATCAGCTTGCTGGATCCTCAGTCTTTTCCAAGATGGATTTGAGGTTAGGCTACCACCAAATCAAGATCAGAAATGGGGACATTCCTAAGACGGCTTTTGTCACTCGTTATGGTCAGTACGAGTACACCGTCATGTCCTTTGGTCTAACCAACGCTCCAGCTACTTTCTCTCGCTTGATGAACTCGACCTTCATGGAGTACTTAGATAAGTTCGTCGTGGTTTACCTCGATGATATCCTTCTTTACTCGAAGAACAAGGAAGAGCATGCCGAACATCTTAGACTTGTGCTAGGAAAACTCAGAGAGCACCGCCTTTATGCCAAGTTCTCCAAGTGCGAATTTTGGTTGCCAGAAGTGACCTATCTCGGCCACGTAATCTCTGGTAAGGGCATTGCTATCAATCCCGAAAGAGTTCAGGCCGTTCTTGATTGGACTCCGCCTGAAAAAGTTAAGCAAGTTAGGAGTTTCCTTGGTCTAGCCAGTTATTGTCGCCGATTCGTTGAGAACTTCTCCAAAGTGGCCAAACCTCTCACGAAACTTCTCAAGAAAGATAAAAAGTTTGAGTGGTCCCCACAGTGTGAGCACAGTTTTCAGGAACTGAAAAGACGCTTGACTTCTGCTCCCATACTTGTGCCACCGGATTTCACTAAGGACTTTGTTATCTATTGTGATGCCTCACGACAGGGACTAGGTTGCATTCTTATGCAAGATCGCCATGTGATTGCCTATGCATCTCGACAGCTGCATCCACATGAGGAGAATTATCCTACACATGATCTAGAGCTTGTAGCCGTAGTCTATGCACTTAAGACCTGGCGACATTACCTTCTTGGTAAACGTTGCAAGATTTACACCAATCACCAGAGTCTCAAGTATATCTTCACCCAACCAGATTTGAACCTTAGGCAAAGACGTTGGTTGGAGTTGATCTCAGATTATGACTTAGGGATTACCTACACCCTAGGTAAGGGGAATGTCGTGGCTGATGCACTAAGTCGTAAGTCCTATTGCAACAATCTCATGTTGCAGCAGGGCCAACCAGTTTTTCATGAGGAATTCTGTAAGCTTAACCTTCACATTGCTCCTCATGGATCCCTTTCTACCTTGGTGGCGAAATCTACTCTTGAGGATCAGATCATCTCTGCTCAGAAGCAGGATACGGGAATTTCCCGGATCAAGAGAAACATTAACAAAGGAGTTGGTGGTAGTTTCTCTATAGATGATCGTGGTGTTGTTTTCTTTGAGAGTCGCTTGGTGGTTCCCAAGAATCGACATCTTCGACAATTAATCCTTAAGGAGGCGCATGAATCTCCTCTCACGATTCATCCCGGTAGTACTAAGATGTATCAGGACCTACGCCAGAGGTTCTGGTGGACTAGGATGAAGAGAGAAATTGCTCAATTTATTGCTAACTGTGACGTTTGTCATCGTGTGAAGGCAGAGCATCAGAGACCTGCTGGCACCCTTCAACCTTTAGCTATTCCTGAGTGGAAATGGGATAAAGTTGGTATGGACTTCATCACCGGCTTTCCCAGGACCACGAGAGGGAATAATGCTATCTTCGTAGTCATTGATCGTCTTTCCAAAGTGGCTCACTTCCTACCTGTTCGAGAGAGTATCACTGCTAGTCAGCTCGCTGACTTATATATTTCTCGAATAGTGTCACTTCATGGTGTTCCACTAGAGATCAATTCAGACCGTGGTAGTCTTTTCACTTCTCATTTCTGGGAGAGCTTCCAAACTGCCATGGGCACCCATCTTTCCTTCAGTACCGCTTTCCACCCTCAATCAAGTGGTCAGGTGGAAAGGGTCAACCAGATTCTTGAAGACATGCTTAGAGCTTGTGTTATCTCACTCGGTATGGATTGGGAGAAGTGTCTTCCCTTTGCCGAGTTTGCTTATAACAACAGTTACCAATCCAGCCTCAAGAAAGCTCCTTTTGAGGTTCTGTATGGACGAAGATGTCGAACACCTTTGAACTGGTCAGAAGCCGGTGAAAGACAATTCTTTGGACCAGATATGATCTAGGAGGCGGAAGAACAAGTTCGCATCATTCGTGAGAATTTGAAAACAACCCAATCTCGTCAAAAGAGCCAGTATGACCGTAGTCATAAGGAAGTGGCTTATGAAATTGGCGACAAAGCTTACCTTCGGGTTACCCCTTTGAAGGGTACCCATAGATTCGGTATCAAGGGCAAGTTGGCTCCTCGTTACATTGGTCCCTTTCTCATTCTCGCTAAGCGAGGAGAGGTTGCCTACCAGTTGGAACTACCACCACATCTTTCTCGAGTTCATGATGTTTTCCACGTCTCTCAACTCAGGCGTTGCTTCTCGGATCCCATCCGCGGAGTGGACCACGAAACGCTTGATCTCCAAGATAACCTCACATATCGAGAGTACCCTGTTCGCGTTCTTGATCAAGCAGAGCGTGTCACTCGACGTCAGAACATCAAGTTTTTCAAGGTTCAGTGGTCGCATCATTCCGAGAGAGAAGCTACTTGGGAGCGTGAAGATCGTCTTCGACTTGAGTACCCCACTTTCTTTCCGCCGACTCCTGAATCTCGGGATGAGATTTCTTCGAGTGGGGGCGAGTTGTCACATCCCTAGTTATGGTATGACCTAGGCTAGCTTTCATGTGTGCATCATGTTTAAATTCCATTTAAATTTGAAATGGGGATTGGTGAAACCCTCAGAATCATTTCTGGAAATAACCCAGAAAATTTTTGCTCCAAAAGGGTCCAAGAAAATGTTCATGTTGCTCTCTGAAAATATTGGTCAGAGTTAAAATTCAAACCAATATTTTTAGGAGCTCATAAATATTTATTTTGGCCATTTGGAATTAATTCAGTAATTATTTGCGTTGGATAAATATTTTATTATATATAAAATATTGTGCAATAATTCTGAATTTTGGTGAGGGGCTTTGGAGTGGTCCAACTAGTCCCAACTAAAATTTACAGAATAACATAAAATGATTTAGTATTTTTTAAATCAAAACAAATGTCAGAAAATAGAAAATAGAAACAAAGAGGGAGAACCTACCTGGTGGGCCAACCGGCCCACCACTGTAGCAGCCAGCCGGGCAGAGCCAGTCCAGCCCATCTCCACCTCCCTGTCGTCTTCCATCTCCTGCTAGTGGGCAGGAAGGTGTGTGCCCGTGGCGCGCACGCACGCGCCTCGCCACCTCCTGCCTCCCTGGTTGCCCTAGCCTTCTCTACACGCGCCACGCTACCCCCCGTCTCTCTCTCTCGCTCTCTCTCGCTCTCTCTCGTCCCCATCTGCTCCTCTGCTCTCTTCCCCGCTGCTGCCCGAGCGCCACCGACGCCGTTCGAGGCGCCCACCATAGTCCCCTCGCCCCTCCGTCGTGCCCAAAAGCTCCACCACCTCGTCCGCTACCTCTCCGTCACGCCACACGTCACCGGACGCCTTGTGGAGCCGCCTCCATCGTCATCTTCAACCTCGGCCGCCGTGGATCTCCACCGCTTGTCCGTCGCCTGCAGTGCCTTCTCCGAGCCGCCGTTGCCTCTGCTCGACTCGCTGTGAGCCCCGCCGTCGAACCTCCCTCTCCCCTAGCTCGAATTCTTCCTCCAACACCGTCGCCGTCGCGGCCGAGAGCTCGGCTCCGCCGCTCATGTCGCCGCCGTGGCCACTGTCACCTAGGCTCGCAACCAATCTCACTACCGTTCTCAGTGCTCTCCCGCGCGTCGTTTGCACCCAACCGCAGCCCCCCAGTGCCCCGCAGCACCTAAACCGCACGCAACCGACTCCGGCCGCCGCTGCGAGCTCTGCTCCGGCAAGCTCAAGCCACCCCCGCAGCCCCCGCTTGCTCCGAATGATGCGGGCGAGCCCTGGCTCCTCGCCCGTGGCCTCCGCCGCCTAAATGGTCGCCGGAACGACGATCCCGAGCCCTCCGCCGAGTTCGGCCTCGCCGGCAGCTAAACGCCGGTGGGGTTGACCGGTCTAACCCCCCCAGTTGACCTGGGGTTTGACTACCCAGGGACAATGACAGGTGGGGCCCGGCCTGCTAATGGTTCTGTTGGGATTAGTTTAATTTCTAATTAACACTATTAACTAACAATGAGCCAATGATATGTGGGACCCGGTCGTCAGGTTTGACCTGGTCAGCTCCGTTGACCTGCTGACGCAGGCATGACGCAATGCTGATGCAGTTATTCTTTTTCTGGAATTATTTTTTAAACAGGAAATTCCAGAAAATGTTCAAAACTTCAAAAATTCATAGAAATTCAACTGTAGCTCAGATTGAATAATTTATATATGAAAAATTACCAGAAAAATTCAATCTATCCATCTGTACCATTTCCATGCATGACAAACCATCTATACATGCTATATATATGAAAACACACTTATGGCATATTTAAGAACTTAATTTGGAGTTGTATTTGAACCCTTGGTTCAAATGGACTTCAACCAAATAAATGCTAGATGCATTAACTCAAACAACATCACATACTCATGCCATGTTCATGCATCATAATGTTGCATATGCTTGTGTTTGATTTCTGACACCGTTCCTTCTTGATAGGTCTTGCTCCGGAGAGTGTTCGAGAGTACCTGTCTGAGGAGTACTGCCCCCTGTTGATCTACCAGGCAAGCTACCCCCCTTGTTCATTCCGATAAAATCCTACTGTCTCGCTCCTGCTCTCATTTATTGCATTAGGACAACAACGATTCAACTGCTACTTTATGCTGCGGTAGTTGAACCCATTCCTCTGCATGACCTGTCATTGCCACAGTAAATAGTTAAAACCCACTAGCACGTGTAGGAGTTGTTTGAGCCATGCTGTGTTCCTACCATGCCATGCCTGCTATTGCTTAGAGTTGTGTCAGGCCTGATTCATCGGGAATGAATTGGAATGCTATGATATGTTCTGGTAATGAGAGTTAAGCGTGTGAACACAATTTGGTAAAGGTAGCAGTGAGAGGCCATGTAGGAGTACATGGTGGGTTGTCTCATTGGGACCGTCCTTAAGAACTGAGTTCTGTGTAAGTTGTCCAATGACTAGCTACTACCACACATTGGGCTCCGGGCGCTCCAAGCTCTCTCGACTTATTAACCTCCATGAACTCTGTCCAAGAGTTGCAATAGTTTCTGGTGTTTGTAGGTAGTGCTATTTTTCTACCGAGTGGCACCCGGCAGGGTGGACTTGGGACAGACTAGGCACACGTGGCCCGGTGTACCGAGTGGCACCCGGATGGTGGGCTCGGGAACCCTGTACACATTGTTTGGGGTCGTGAGCGAAACCTCGGCCGGATCTCCTTGCGGATGGAACCCGAATAGGCGATAAACCTGGACTAGAGTCTTGTGTGGTTAGTCAGGTCGTGGCCGACACCCTCGCCAGGCTTCCGCTTGAAGGTTGCCGAGATACATGACGGGTATACGGTGATAAGTGGTGAGAGCGTGTGTGATGAAGTACACCCCTACAGGGTTATCATGATCTATTCGAATAGCCGTGTCCTCGGTTATGGACTTCTTGGATGCTTACGTGGTACATAGACAACCTGAAGTGGATACTCTAAAATGCTCAAGATAAGTGTGAGTGCTATGGATGGCCTTCTCGTAGGAGAGACGGGGATGAATCCATAGTAGTGTATTGATGTGGTGATTAGTGGACTCGTGTGCGCTGCCTCACCTCAAAGAAGTTTCTCATTGTCGTAGAACAGGATAGCCACTGAGTCAAAGCTGGCTTGCTGCAACTAAACCCCACATTACCTTCTTGATACAAATGCATGTATGATAGGATCTGATGTAAGTCTTGCTGAGTACCTTTGTACTCACGTTTGCTTTATTTATGGTTTGCAGGTGAGACATCTGTCTCACTAGTAATACCGCTTGGACTTCGACGAGTAGCTTGTTACCTCAGCTACGATCTTGTACCTTGGAGGGACTTGTAGATAGTCAGGCTTCTCGGCCTTTTTCTTTTGTAGTTGTCTGTACTCCGACATGTAATGCTTCCGTTGCTTGTATGCTCTAAATGATGGGTCATGTGACCCCTGTTTGTATTTATGCTATGTGGCTCTTCTGAGCCTTCATCTATATGAGTTGCGTTATGTTGTGATGCCATGTTGTACATCACATACTTGCATGTTATGCGTACATGTGACGTGTATTGCTATGTGTGGGTTCCGACAATCTAGTTGTTTGTCCTTGGCAGCCTCTCTTATGGGGAAATGTAGTCTAGTGCTTCCTTGAGCCATAGTAGTCTGCTATAGCCCGGTTCACCGGAGTCCTGCTAGCCCAGCACTACTGCTCAGAACACTTGACTGGCCGGCATGTGTTCCACTTCGTTCCTATGTCTGTCCCTTCGGGGAAATGTCACGCGGTGACTTCCAGAGTCCTGTTAGCCCAGCGCTACAGCCCGGATTCATACGCTGTTGACTGACATGCTCGATGTGATTCATGTATGCCTGTCTCCATAGGTCTGTGCCGCTTTGGGTTCACGACTAGCCATGTCGGCCTGGGTTCTCTGTCATATGGATGCTAGCGACACTATCATATACGTGAGCCAAAAGGCGCAAACGGTTCCGGGCCATGGTAAGGCGACACCCGTGGGGATACCGTGCGTGAGGCCGCAAAGTGATGTGAGGTGTTACATGCTAGACCGGTGTGACTTAGAATCGGGGTCCCGACAACGGGCCACCGTATTTCGTGAAAAAAACGTGCCCCCCGCTGTTAGCTCGGACCCACCGGAAGTGCCTCCTTATTACACACAAAAAAATGAATACTCCCCCGGCTAGCTGGGACCCACCTTGCTGGGAGGCTGACTTGTGGGCCTACTAAGTTGACAGGGACGAAGGGCTTTGTCAACTTAGTCAATATGAACGATTCTAGCTCCAGTGACCGTACGATGTCCATCCAACGCTTGTAGTGCTTCTTCAACCTCTGGTCTTCTTGCTCCAGCCGCCCAAAGCAGCACCGGTCGTGTCACATGCTCCTGCCTCCCGTGGTCGGCTGTGCTGCCGCAGAGGCCTCACCGCCCCCTACTATTCCCACCGCTGGCCAGGCCCTGCGGCGACAGCAACCTCACACTGCAACCGAACCAGTGAACCCTCATAGTCCTCTCCGCGCGGGCTTCCACTGCCGCGTCGTCCCCTTCCTAGGCCTCGCCGTCGTCCACCGCCGTGGTGCTCTCCGCGCGGCGTGGTCAACGTGGTCAAGGAACGAGTTCCATCGGAAGAGTACTGTACGTGGAGAGGCTGACAGCTGGGTCCACAGCCACAGCCTAGTTTTTTGTGATTTGCCAAGTAAGTCGCTTTGTCAGTCCTGTTGGGCTGCAAATCTTTCAAGACGAGTAGAGCTTTCATTCGGCTGGCCGAGAAAATGGCCCATGAGTAATGAGAAATGGGTTGTACATTTTTAAAACACATCAAACCGGCAATTAGTTTCAAATATCTTTTTTTTCCATTTCAAGATTATAAATTACATTAATTTTTATGCGTGGAGAATTTGTTGGATTTTATATTGATATACATTTATTTTTAAAATCAGTTTGAATGTGAGTCGAAATTTCGGGATTAAAACAGTTCGGACCACACCCAAATATGCAAAAATTCATATAATTTTTTAACCGTTGCCACAATATGTGCTGTATTGCTAACAAAAAGAATATGGGCTCCAAAAAAACCCTTAAGAATTAGCAAATGGGATGTAAATTATTAGAAATAATGGCAGATGGGCTGTATTCTGTTTTCCATAGATTTGAGGCTTTCCTAAAAAAAGGTTGACACACAAGCACTGACTGTTGGATGTCCATCCAACGGCCGTCGTGCTTCTTCAATCTCTACTCTTCCTGCTCCAGCCGCTCAAACAAGCGCCGGCGGGACAGCCTGCTCCCTCCTCCTTGCGGCCGGCTGTGCTGCCGCGCAGGCCTCACCGCCGGACCGTACTCCCATCGCTGGCCTAGCCATCCCTCTACTCACCCACACCTGTTGTTATTCTCCGGCGACGGCAGACGAACCAGTAAACCCTCGTACAGTCATACTCCCCTCCGCGTGGGAAACAACCGCCGAGTCTTCCCTGCCTCTGTGTCGTCCCCTTCCTAGGCCTCGCCGTCGTCCACCGCCCTGGTGCTCTCGGCGCGGCGTGGTCAATGTGGTCAAGGAATGACTTCCATCGGACGTGGACTGTACGTGGAGAGGCTGACAGCTGGGTCCACGGCCGCAGCAAGGAAGTGCCTCCTTATTACGCGGAAAATAATGATTCCTCCACCTGACAGCTGGGACCCATTGGACGGGCCACTGTATTTCGCGATAAAAACGTTTCCCCTGACTGCTGGGACCCACCAGCTACATCTTCGCATGCAAGGAAGTGCGTCCAGGCAAAAAAAAACGATTCGCCCCCTGACTGCTGGGACCCACTAGCTACATCTTCACAGGTAAGGAAGTGACTGACAGTCGGGACCCACCTAGTCGAAGCGTACGTAGCATTGTCATTTAGGTCGCGAACGTGTATGTACATGCTGGTCGATGTAGAGGCGCGCACGTGTCGTAGTAGAGGCGCGCACGTAGCATGTACACGTACGTACAACGGCCAAGGTGCAAGAAAGAAAATATGGCCACGTATGTGTACATATGGGCGGGGTCTCGAACGCCTACTCGTGCATACTTACGGCCAGGGCTCGTGTAAATGACTGGGTCAGAACGGAGAAACATCATTGCCGTCGTGTTCATGGGGAGGCAACGGAACACGTCGTATTCATGGGGAGGCAACGGAATGCAGCGTGTTCATGGGGAGGCAACGGAACGCGTGGGAGCCTACCGGCTGGGTCGGAATGGAATGCATGGCCGTGTTCATCGGGAGGGCTTGGACGGAACAGGCGATGGAAACGAGGCCTGGCGTACCGCAAAACGGAGGAAACGGCCTTGTGTTTGACCGGCCACGTTTGAAACGGGATCCTGTTCATCGGGAGGAGTCTGGCGTACTGCAAAACGGAGGAAACGGACCTCCTACGGTCGAAACAGGGGTCCTGTTGATCGGGAGGGGTGTGGCATACCGCAAAACGGACGAAACAGACTTGTGTTGGAGCGCTACGGTCGAAACGGGGGTCATGTTCATTGGGAGGGGTGTGGCGTACCGCAAAATGGGACTCCACGGCATACTGTTCATCTCCATCGTCGACCCCCTCCAGCCTCCACGAGCTACTGTTCATCCACCGTCGACCTCCTCCAGCCTCCACCTGCGACTGTTCATCCATGGGCTCCTGTTCATCCAGCCTCCACCGCGCGCTACTCCACCGACTACTGTTCTACCAGCCCTCTCCACGGGCTCCTGTTCAACCACCCCTCCACGGGCTACTGTTCATCCTGCTCTCCACGGGGTGGTCCTGTTCATTCAACCCTCCACGGGGTCCTGTTCATCCAGCCCCAACCGGCTCGATCGATCGGGGTCCTGTTCATCCAGAGGCAACACCATGGTGTCCTGTTCATCCACCCCACCGGGAACTG
>NC_041380.1:144455356-144458273 GCF_002162155.2 Triticum dicoccoides | reverse complement strand
CATCCAGAGGCAGCATCGATCGGCTTCAGTTAGCAGCAGTAGCGAAGGAATCGCTCGATCGGGTTCAGTTAACAGCCATCGATCGATCGCTCGGGTTCAGTAACGTGTAGCCTGCAGTGCAATCGCTCGGGTTCAGTTTGAGCCCAACGCCTCGCTCGGGTTCAGTTAGAGCCAACGCCTTGCACACATGCGCGTACGTGTACGAGAGAAACACGGATCGCTCGGCCCTCGACCTCCCACCATAACCGGGAACTCCCCGAAATTTTCCTCGCCCTCGCTTCTACCATGGTTTTTTCCGTCATGGACGGCCCAAAGAATGTCATGCAGCTGCGTCTCTGGCCCAGCCAGGACGAAAAGCCCATTTTCTGTCATGATTTTTTGTCATAGAAGTAGGAGCCCACCACATCTATGATGATACCGGGTTTTGTCACAATTATCATCATAGAAGTGTCATATGTATGACAGAAAAAAATTCTTTCGGCCCAAAATGTCACGGATGTGTCATTTTTTTGTAGTGCTTGTTCACCCTCCCGCTTTACATCATGCTGGAGGGGATTGTGGTTGTCTTCGGCACTATCCGGAGTGTTATTGTCTCCTGTGCCGGTATTACTACTTTTGCTGTGGCGGGACTTAGAGCGGCGCAGTTGACGTAGGTGCTTGGGTTGCTTCTTGGAGGGGTCATCCTCCGCTGTCTCGTCGCCATTGCCTTCTTTGGGGGTGTCCACCATGTATATATCATATGATGAGGTGGCGGTCCAGCGCCCTATGGGCGGTGGTTCCTGTTCGTCTCCCACATCGTCATCCATACTATCGATGTCTTCGGAGTCAAAGTCGAGCATGTCGGTTAAATCGTCGACAGTGGCTACTAAGTGGGTGGTGGGTGGGCAGCGAATTTCTTCGTCGTTCGCATCCCATTCTAGCCGGACATAGTTCGGCCAAGGTTCTCCTGACTAGGAGAGAGACCTTAATGAATTTAGCAAATCACCGAAAGGCGAGTGCTGAAAGATATCCGCGGAGGTGAACTCCATGATCGATGCCTAGTCGGATTTGATAGGCACGGATGCAGGTGGCTCGGAGTCCATGGCCGAAGACGAATTCAGTGGTTCGGTGACACGGCTCTCATAAGGGGTGAAGTCAGTATCCAGCTCTATCGCCACTGAGAGTGTGGCCTCCGTGGCGGGGTCTATCCCTCCATCCTCGGATGGCGCAATTTGCTTCGGATTTAAGGTCAGAGTAGTTGCAGATGCGATCTCCCGAACACTGTCCGACGGCAGAGTTACATCATGCTCGTCGTGATTTGCGGCACACCTGACATGGGCCCGAATCCGTCGAAGATCAAGTCTCCGCGGGTATCGGCGGTGTAGTTTAAGTTTCCGAACCTGACCTAATGGCGAGGAGCGTAGCTCTCGATCTGCTCCAGATGGCCAAGCGATTTGGCCTGCAGTGCGAAGCCACCGAATACGAAGACCTGTCCGGGGAGGAAAACCTCACCCTGGACCACATCATTACCGATGATCTAAGGATCCATCAAGCCTTACGGTGACGGCACAGTGGAACTCTCAATGAAAGCAACAATGTCAGTGTCAAAACCGGCGGACCTCGAGTAGGGGGTCCCGAACTGTGCGTCTAAGGCAGATGGTAACAGGAGGCAGGGGACACGATGTTTACCTAGGTTCGGGCCCTCTTGATGGAGGTAATACCCTACGTCCTGCTTGATTGATATTGATGATATGAGTATTACAAGAGTTGATCTACCACGAGATCGTAGAGGCTAAACCCTAGAAGCTAGCATATGGTATGATTGTATCTTGTCCTACGGGCTAAACCCTCTAGTTTATATAGACATCGGAGGGGGCTAGGGTTACACAGAGTCGGTTACAAAGGAGGAGATCTAGATATCCGTATTGCCAAGCTTGCCTTCCACGCCAAGGAAAGTCCCATCCGGACACGGGACGAAGTCTTCAATCTTGTATCTTCATAGTCCAACAGTCCAGCAAAAGAATATAGTCCGGCTGTCCGAAGACCCCCTAATCCAGGACTCCCTCAGCCTCCATGGAGGCGGAGGGGCGGGATCCGCTCCGAGATTGGATCTGTCTATTGCTGTTTCTGCGTTCTCAGATTCCGCCCTTTCATCGTTTCATATATTCCCGGAGATCCGTAACTCCGATTGGGCTGAAATTTTAACACGATCTCTATCCGGATATTAGCTTTCTTGCGGCGAAAGAAGGGAATCAACTGCCTTACGGGGTGGCCACGATGGCCCAGGGCGCGCCTGACCCCTTGGGGCGCGCCCCCTGCCTCGTGCCCCCCTCGGGCATCGTCTCGCGTTGATTTTTCTTCCCAAAAATCACATATATTGCAAAAAAAATCTTTGTCAGTTTTTATCACGTTTGGACTCCGTTTGATATGGATTTACTGCGAAACAAAAAACAGGCAACAAACAAGAACTGGCCCTGGGCACTGGATCAATATGTTAGTCAACAAAAATAGTATGAAAGTTGCCAAAAGTATATAAAAGTTGTAGAATATTGGCATGGAACAATCAAAAATTATAGATACGATGAAGACGCATCAATATGCACCGTCAACCTAACCCTCACTCAGTGTGGGGATTTCTAGTTTGAAATCACGGTGCCACATCAAAGTTGTTCATTGTTACTCAAAAACACACCTCTCCATACATATGTTTGGGCCACACGCATGCAGTGGTTGTCTCCGGGGACTAGCTACTTGCGTGATTATTGGCGAGCTAGCCCATCTCCGGGGTCGCATGGACGGCCTTCACTTTAACCAAAAACAAGAGAGAGGTTGTACGACCAAGGTGGATTATTCTTGGTCCGTTTTATGATCCATCTTGGTGAGATATATGCTTCTCTGGCCCGCTGACTGAAAGTGTGTGTGTGTGGGGGGGGGGGTT
>NC_041380.1:144368302-144454612 GCF_002162155.2 Triticum dicoccoides | reverse complement strand
AGGATTCCCATCGTGCCGACACGAGCGAGGAGGGGGCTGCTAGCTACTTCGCACTTTGCTAGGTGAACCTCGCTTGAGCGGGAGGGGGCATGCATTCATAATATATAGCTTAGGATTCCTTCGTGCCGGCACGAGGGATGAGGGTGGCTGCTAGCTACTTAGCACTTTGCTAGGTGAACCTCGGTTGAGGGGGAGGGGGCATGCATTCATAGCTTAGGATTTCCTTCGTGCCGACACGAGAGGGTGGGAGCAAGAAATACCGTGCGCTTTGCGAGAGAGGTGCCACATCGAAGATGCATTTGGTATTTGAAAATCAAACCACCCTTTTGATAGATAAATTTGGTCCACATGCAAGTGTGTTCATGTTCTGACCCTTTCCCGCGTGATTTTTCGCCAAATTTATGAACATTAGACAAGTCAGATGACACAACAGACACGGTTCACTCAAACTAACTATGTGCCACACCGGTGCACTTGTCACGCACACATTTGCATCGTACATTGGGCTCCACGAGGCTCCTCCTCTCAGAAAGATCAGCCCGGTTGTTATCTCCGTACCATGTGCGATGTTTTTTGTTCCCAATCCCACCTGCATCGAAAATATCTGCCCGCCTCGAGGGTTTTTCTTTTTCATAACACACGGTTGTTATCTTTGGACCGTGTATGATGCACTATCATCAAAATTTTCAATAGCCCGGCATTTCACTCCCGCGTTTGACTCCCGTGTAGCAAAATTTTCAGTACCCGACGTCATTTCCTCAAACACTCCGCGCCTCCTCCACACACACACCAAAACCTCCTCAGGGGTGTGTGTGTGTGTGCGCGCACACACACACACACCCTTGCTCGAAACCCTAGCAAAGTCCCCGCCGCCGCCGCCGGAAGGCCTCCATTGTCAACATCTGCCGGTTTGCCCGTGCAGCTTACCCACCGATCTCCATACCTAGGCCGCCCTGAGTTTCTTAGATGACGCCTGCCAAACGCCCCCTTTCCCACAGACCCCCATCCCCATCCCCCACTCCAAAAGCATCGCAGCCTAAGCCCGGCTACGCTTCCCGTGGAGCTCGAGGAGCGACTGACCCAAAAGAGGTGTATAGCGGTCTCTTTGCCCGACGTCACCGAGGAAGGTGACGACCATTACTGGCGGCAGTCACTCAAGCAGCAGGCTAGAGTATGCGGGCATGTCTCGTCCACCGGCTACGACATCGAGGTCATCGATAGCGAATGCCCTAAGGTGGGTTGTGTCACAGGTTAAGTGGCCCACCCCCAACCCCTCGGGTTCAACCGCCGTCGATCTCATCCATGGCCCTGCCGCTGATCTCCTCTGGCTCGCTGTCAACAATTTGCCATTCTACATTGCTGTAACGCCCCATATGTAACTTGCCATAATTGTATTCCAACTCTTGCCATTTTTGGCTCTAAGTTATGATATTCCCTCGTGGTTGGGTTTTGTCTTCATTTTGCTTTTTGTCCATGTCATGCATCTCTTATCATGTCATCATGTGCATCGCATTTGCATACGTGTTCGTCCCATGCATCTGAGCTTTTTCCCCGTTGTCCGTTTTGCGATCTGGCACTCCTATGCCCTCCGGCGTCCCCTTTTGCCTCTTTTCATGTGCGGGTGTTAAATGTTCTCGGATTGGACCGAGATTTGCCAAGCGGCCTTGGTACACCACCGGTAGACCGCCTGTCAAGTTTCGTGCCATTTGGAGTTCGTTTGATACTCCAACGGTTAACCGAGGAACCGTAAAGGCCTCGTATGTGTTGCAGCCCAACACCCCTTCAAAGTGTCCCAAAACCCATCCATACCCTTTCTATCCTCTCAGTCATTCGATCACGATCGTGTGGCCGAAAACCGCACTCCATTTGGACTCTCCTAGATCCTTCTATGTATAAATAGGTGCCCCCTCCAAATTCACGGTGAAACCCTAAGGAATAGCCCCTGCTGCCGCCGGACGTGTCCGTTTCCGCCGGACACGCCCGTGCCGGTGCCCGCGGCCAACCAGCGCATGCCACATGGCGCGCCTCCGCCCCCAACCGTGCCAGCCCGTCGAGCCCGCGACGGGCCCTCCCTGGCCCGCGCGCTCGCCGCCACCTTCCGCCAGCGCCCCGCGCCGCCCGCGCCAGCGCCCTTCGCCGCCGGCCGCCACCCCGCTCGCCGGTATCCGCCGCCCCGCTCACCGGCCACCGCCGCCGCCTCCCACGGTCTCCGCTGACCTCGTCGCCCGCCGAACCGGCGACCCCGCGCCCGTCGCCGCCGTCCTCTACAGCTCCGGCCATCGTTCCCCTAATCTCCGGCAGCTTCTCCGGTCAGCTCGCAATTGAACCTCGAAGTTTGTGCCCGAGAACCCTAGATCCAAATCTGCTTCAGAGGTTGACTTTTCTTCTATGTCTTTTTCTGCATATTTTTTTAGCCATGTTCATCGCACCATATCTCATGATCCGTAGCTCCGTTTTGCGCGTGTGAGATATCAAATTGTTCGTTAGGATGTCCTCTTCATTTCATTCCATTGAACCATGCTTGTTTGAGTAAATCTTGATGCCCAAAATGCTGTTGCAAGAGTGCTTCATAATGTTAGTTCCTGATTCTTATCAGATTATGAGCATTTGTTTTTTTGCCATGATTATTGTGTGCCTCCTATGAACTTGAGCCCTACATGTGTTTTGGGCTATGCCATGACATCTTTATAATGATGCATGCCATGTATTTTTGTGATCAATGTGGTGACTAGCACATGCATGCAAAGTAGCTCTCGTGATGTTGCTGATTTCAGGGACTTAGAATTTCACTAAGTCATTTCCCTGATGTTATTTTTTTTGCCATGTATTCATGTTGCTACAGAGTGATCCATGCCTCTTTTGAGCATGTTCAGTAAGGATGATTTGAGCATATGGTTGTGATATATCCATCCGTTTCTTTGTTTGCATTTATGGAGTACCCTAGCATGACTCAATCTTGCTCTACTTTTGCTATAAAATGTTCCTGGCATATTGTTTACGTGTTAATCAATTTTGTCAAGGTTGTTGTAGTTGATCCATGCATGCTATGAGTTTGTTCTTGCCATGGTTAGCTACTTGATCATGTCTTCTTGCTGGGAGTATGCTTATATTGCCATGCAATGCCTTGTGTTGAGTGCATCGAGCTCGCAAACATGCCTACGTAGCTCTGTTTTTGACATGTCTAGTTTTTTGCTAAGTTTGAATCTGTTACTGAAACTTGCTATGTTTACATGGGGGCCATCTAAGTCTGAATCAGTAAGGGACTTTTGTTATATTCTTTGAGTAGTTTCATGCCATGCCTTGTGTTGCTATGTTCTGATCCTGTAGCATGTTGTTATCTTGCTCTAAACATTGTTTCCTGATGTTAAATCCTGACATGTTATTTTCACAAAGTCTGAGATGCTATTATCTTTTGCACTTTTGCCATGCTTGTTTGGACCTGCTACTGTGTGATTTAGCCATAGCTCAGTGTTCATCTTTTGTCAAGCATCTTGAGTAGATCACTGCCATGTGCTTTTGTTATTATGTTAGAGTGCAGTAGCTTAGTTTCTTGTTGTATTCTAGATGGCATCGTGCTGTTAATCGCAGAATTGTGCCATTCTTGTTTTGCTTGACATTTGCAAATCGTGCATCCGATTCAGGTGATCTTTATATCGATTTCGACCGAAATCAACTCATCTTTCCAGCGGCGCTCTTGGTTTGCGAAGTTGAGGCTTGGTTCAATCTTTTCCTCCCGTAGCACGCTTATGCATTGCATATTACATCCCGCATATCATGCCATGTTTTGCATCATGTTGCTTGCGCATTGCACTATGGTTGATTGTGGTTTCTTTTGCTTGTGTTCTTGCCTTTGGTAGAGCCGGGAGACGAGTTCGTGATCGAGGAACCCGTTGAATACGCTATCGAGGATCAAGCTTACGTCAACTCGGAGAACTTTGCAGGCAAGATGACCATACCCTCGAAATCACTTCTATCTTTGCTTGCTAGTTGCTCGCTCTATTGCTATGCCTATGCCGCGATACCTACCACTTGCTATATCATGCCTCCCATATTGCCACGTCAAACCTCTAACCCACCTTGTTGTAGCAAACCGTTGTTTGGCTATGTTACCGCTTTGCTCAGCCCCTCTTATAGCGTTGCTAGTTGCAGGTGAAGATGGAGTTTGTTCCTTGTTGGAACCTGATTATTGTTGGGATATCATTATTATATCTTGTTTACCTTAATGCACCTATATACTTGGTAAAGGGTGGAAGGCTCGGCCTTATGCCTAGTGTTTTGTTCCACTCTTGCCGCCCTAGTTTCCGTCATACCGGTGTTATGTTCCTTGATTTTGCGTTCCTTATGCGGTTGGGTTATAATGGGAACCCCTTGACAGTTCGCCTTGAATAAAACTCCTCCAGCAAGGCCCAACCTTGGTTTTACCATTTTCCACCTAGCCTTTTTCCCTTGGGTTTCACGAACTCAAGGGTCATCTTTATTTTAACCCCCCCGGGCCAGTGCTTTTCTAAGTGTTGGTCCAAACTGGGCGATGTCCGGTGCCCTTTGGGCAACCAGGGTCTATGCCAACCCGACGTCTTGCCCATCCGGTGTGCCCTGAGAACGAGATATGTGCAGCTCCTATCAGGATTTGTCGGCACATTCGGGTGGCTTTGCTGGTCTTGTTTTACCATTGTCGAGATGTCTTGTAACCGGGATTCTGAGTCTGATCGGGTCTTCCTGGGAGAAGGAATATCCTTCATTGACCGTGAGAGCTTGTGATGGGCTAAGTTGGGACACCCCTGCAGGGTTTTGAACTTTCAAAAGCCGTGCCCGCGGTTATGGGCAGATGGGAATTTGTTAATATCCGGTTGTAGAAAACCTTACACTTAACTTAATTAAAATGAATCAACAACGTGTGTAGCCGTGATGGTCTCTTTTTGGTGGAGTTCGGGAAGAGAACACGGTCTCATGTTATGCTTGAACGTAAGTAGTTTTAGGATCACTTCTTGATCTTTGTAGCTTCTGGACCATGCTTTGCATTCTCTTCTCGCTCTCATTTGCGTAAGTTAGCCACCATATATGCTAGTGCTTGCTGCAGCTCCACCTCACTATCTTTTCCTACCCATAAGCTTAAATAGTCTTGACCGCGAGGGTGTGAGATTGCTGAGTCCCCGTGACTCACAGATTACTTCCAAAACCAGATGCAGGTGCCGATGAGGCCATTCTAGGGGATGCGACTGAACTCAAGTGGGAGTTCGACGAGGATTCAGGACGTTACAACATTTCCTTTCCAGACGATCAGTAGTGGAGCCCAGTTGGGGCGATCGGGGATCTTATGCATTTGGGGTTGTCTTTATTTTGGTTCCGTAGTTGGACCTTGATTGTATTCTGGATGATGTAATGCTATCTTTATGTATTGTGTGAAGTGGCGATTGTAAGCCAACTATGTACCTCTTTCTGATTCAGTACATGGGATGTGTAAAAATTACCCCTCTTGCGACATGCCTACAATGCGGTTCTGCCTCTAAGTCGTGCTCTGACACATGGGAGATATAGCCGCATCGTGGGTGTTACAAGTTGGTAATCAGAGCCTACCCCAACTAAGGAGCCCCCTGCTTGATCGAATCATTGGCGTTATTGAGTCTAGAAAAATGTTTTGAGTCTTATAGGATTATATATATCAGAGAGTAGGATTCTTTTTACTCCTCATTCCCTTCGTCACTCTGGTGAGGCATCCTGACGTAGAGTTTTGACTCTTCTCTTCTCAAATTTCACGAATTTTTATTTAGGATCACGCGGGTATCTTGGAATCGTTCCAATGGTTTTGTGACGAGAACATTGTTCTTGGTGCCTGCTGACATTTAGGGGTTGTGGCAGTGTCCCGGGGAGTTGAGCTCCGAGGTGTTGTCATCACAATTTTATCGTTGCAGTTCTGGAATACCTGAGTTTTGCCGACATCGGAAATCTCTTTTATGCAGTTGTTGGTGAGATAACCTCGACGCAACCCAGTACTGGGGCGGGAGTTTGAGAGTATTGCCATAACTCATATAACAAATGCTTTTCGAACGTTGAGGTAAATGATTTTCGAAGGTTTCTTGGTTATGTGTTGAAGGATGGATACAACTGGATGTGGGATTTGCTAGTTTTGGGTGAGATTTATGCTTCCCCTGTATCCCCAACACCTGATTGCATAACCGGAAAGTTTCAGGAGTTTCATAGGTGGGAATTCATGTAGCTCTAGTATTTCTTCCGCAAATATTTGGTTTGTGATTGGGTAGTCCTTACCAATTATTTGTTCACTTCCGTACCTTGTTTTTTTATTCATCTATCTCTATCTAAGTGGATTCTCAATTTATGGAAGTGTGATCATTTAATTTGGAATTCATTCGTTCATTCTTGGTCGAATGTTAAGGCTATATGTTGCAATTTCGATCCATTTGATTCATCTTGAATATATGTCTTTCAAGATGCTAACGAATGTCACCCTCTTCAGGATGGCTCCTCCAACGCGTCAGAATCCGGAACCTCCGCCACCACCTCCACCTCTGGAGGCATGGCAAGCTGCGATGGCCGCTACCAACACCAACACGTAGATGATTATGCAACTCTTGCAAGAGCGCAACCAAGGAAATCAAGGCCATGGCAACAATCAAACTCAGTTTGCTACCCTCAACTAGTTGCTCACAAACCAGCTGATGTCTTTCAGTAACTGTGTCGAGGCCACAGACGCTGAGGATTGGCTCGTGGATATCTGCAAACATTTTGAGTGTAGCAACGTCAGGCCTGAGGACTTTGCCAAGTTTGCTTCGTTCCAACTCAAAGACCAAGCTGCCGAGTGGTATCAACAATACAAAGATTCTAGAGGAGGTCGTGTGATTATCTGGGATGATTTCCACCAAGACTTCAAAGCTCACCACATTCCTCAGAGTGTTGTTGAGAGTAAGCGTGAGGAGTTCCACAATCTGAAGCAAGGAAGCTTGTCTGTTTACCAATACAACGTCCTGTTCCAGAGGCTCGCTCGCTTCACCAAGCAAGATGTCCCTGACGAGAAGAGCATGATTTATCAGTTCAGAGGTGACCTCAGAGAAGATATGCAACTAGCTCTTGTGCTTTTTGAGCCGAAAAAGTATGATGAGTTCTACAACATGGAATTAAAGCAAGAGGCTGCTCAGCTCAAGTGCGATGCTTCTCAGAAGAGAGTCAGGGATGCAACTTCTTCTTATTCAACTCAAGTGGCAGCTAAGCAGCAAAAGTACTGGTTGCCTCCTCCTCCTCCGTTCCGTCAGCCTTACCAGCAGAAGAGCAAAGGTGGCAATGGATCCTCCCACCCACCCAACCCAGGCTTTCAGAACAAAGCTTCGTCTCATGCTCCAAGGTCAAGTGCTCGGTATCACCGTCCGCTCTCAGAGGTCACGTGCAACAAGTGTCAGCAGAAGGGTCACTATGCAAACAAATGCTTCAACCAGAGGCATCTTCCGCCTCCTCCTCCTGTGAGATCTGCCAGCAATGTAGTGGTCAAGCATAATCCCAAGTCTGCAAACGTCAACTTGATGAACGCAGCTCAGGCAGCGGACTCTTCAGAAGTGATCATTGGTAATCTTCCTGTAAATGATATTCCTGCAAAAGTCCTTTTTGATACTGGTGCATCACATTATTTCATTTCAAGACCATTTGCATCTAAGCATGAGTTGCCTTTCCAAGATTTGCATAGGCAGTTATCAGTTGTCTCTCCAGGTAAATTCATGAACGCAAGCTCTATGGTTCCGGATGTTTCTATCATGATGGGCGACTATAAGTTTCTGTCCTCTCCAATTGTTCTGGGTAACTCGGATATTGATCTAATTCTCGGCATGGACTGGTGTGGGAGTCCTGGATTAGGGAGTCTCCGGACAGCCGGACTATCTCCATTGGCTGGACTGTTAGACTATGAAGATACAAGATTGAAGACTTCGTCTCGTGTCCGGATGGGACTCTACTTGGCGTGGAAGGCAAGCTAGGCAATACAGATATGGATATCTCCTCCTTTGTAACCAACCTTGTGTAACCCTAACCCTCTCCGGTGTCTATATAAACCAGAGAGTTTTAGCCCGTAGGACACAACAACTACAACATACAATCATACCATAGGCTAGCTTCTAGGGTTTAGCCTCTCTGATCTCGTGGTAGATCTACTCTTGTACTACCCATATCATCAGTATTAATCAAGAAGGACGTAGGGTTTTACCTCCATCAAGAGGGCCCGAACCTGGGTAAAACATTGTGTCCCCTGCCTCCTATTACCATCTGGCCGAGACGCACAGTTCGGGACCACCTACCCGAGATCCGCTGGTTTTGACACTGACATTGGTGCTTTCATTGAGAGTTCCTCTGTGTCGTCGCCGTTACGCTTGATGGCTCCTACTATCATCGATGGCGATGCAGTCCAGTGTGAGACTTTTCTCCCATGACAGATCTTCGCATTCGGCGCCTTTGCACTGCGGGCCAATTCGCTTGGCCATTTGGAGCAGATTGAGAGTTACGCCCCTGGCCACTAGGTCAGGTTTGGAAGCTTAAACTACACGGCCGATATCCACAGAGACTTGATCTTCGACGGATTCGAGCATCTGCCTTGTGCGTCACGCGGTCACGATGAGTGCGGTTTAGCGCTACCATCGGATAGTGTTCAAGAGATCGCACAGGCAGCCGCTCCGACCCTCAATTCGGAGCCAGGTGCGCCTTCCGCGGACGGGTGGATGGACCCCGCCAAGGAGGCCTTACCCTCAGCGGCGATCGAGCCAAACATCGACCTTAGCTTCCACGAGAGCCGTGTCGTTAAACTGCCGGATCCTTCTCCGGCCACGGACTCCGAACCGCCTGCGCCCGTTCCTATCGAATCTGATTGGGCGCTGATCATGGAGTTTACCTCCGCGGATATTTTTCAGCACTCGCCTTTTGGCGACGTACTGAACTCATTAAGGTCTCTCTCCTTGTCAGGAGGATCCTGGCCGAACTATGACCGGCAGGACTAGGATGTGGACGACGAAGAAATTCGCGGCCCACCCACCACCCACTTAGTAGCCACTGTCGATGACTTAACCGACATGCTCGACTTTGATTCCGAAGACATCGACGGTATGGACGACGATGCGGGAGACGAAGAGGATCCACTGCCCACAGGGCACTGGATAGCCACCTCATCATACGATATATACATGGTGGACACACCCAAAGAAGGCAATGGCGACGAGATAGCGGAGGATGACCCCTCCAAGAAGCAACCCAAGCGCCGACGTCAGCGGCGCCGCTCTAAGTCCCGCCATAGAAAAAGTGGTGATACCGGCACAGGAAATAATAACACTCCGGATAGTGCCGAAGACAACAACAATCCTCTCCAGCAAGATTTAGAGCAGGAGGATGGAAGAGCCAGCCCTCCTGAGAGAGCGGCAGATGGAGAGGAGGAGGATTATAATTACATGCCCCCCTCCGAAGACGAGGCAAGCCTCGGCGACGACGAATTCGTTGTGCCAGAGGATCCCGTCAAACAAGAGCGCTTCAAACGCCGGCTTATAGACATGGCAAATAGCCTTAAGAAAAAGCAGCAGCAGCTTCAAGCTAACCAGGATCTGCTAGCTGACAGATGGACTGAAGTCCTCGCGGCCGAGGAATATAAACTCGAGCGCCCCTCCAAGAGTTACCCAAAGTGCAGGTTGCTACCTCGATTGGAGGAAGAAGCATATGATACGGCTGATCGGCCACCTCGTGGCCGCGATAGAGAGGCATGCCAGCCAATAACTCAGCCTCCACCCCGACGCCATTGAAATAAAAAGGCATGGGGGGATACGCCAGACATGCGAGACATATTGGAGGACAAAGCAAAGCATGCAAGATCGATCTACAGATCACGAGGGCGCGCCACTCTGCGAGATGATAAACGTCACGCCGGATACGACAAAAGCAAATCCGGCCAGGCCGAACACAGCGGTCAAGACCCATTCGAGCTGCGTCGCGATATAGCCCAATACAGAGGCACCGCACACCCCTTATGCTTCACAGACGAAGTAATAGATCATCAAATCCCAGAAGGTTTCAAACCTGTAAATATTGAATCATACGACGGCACAACATATCCCGCAGTATGGATCGAGGATTTCCTCCTCCACATCCACATGGCCCGCGGTGACGACTTACACGCCATCAAATACCTCCCACTAAAGCTCAAGGGACCAGCACGACATTGGCTTAATAGCTTGCCAGCCGAGTCCATCAGCTGTTGGGAAGATCTGGAAGCTGCATTCCTCCACAACTTTCAGGGCACTTATGTGCGGCCACCAGATGCCGATGACTTCAGCCACATAATTCAGCAGCCAGAAGAATCGACAAGGCAATTCTGGACTCGGTTCCTAACAAAGAAAAATCAAATTGTCGACTGTCCGGATGCAGAGGCCCTAGCGGCTTTCAAACACAACATCCGCGACGAATGGCTAGCCCGGCACGTTGGTCAGGAAAAGCCGAAATCTATGGCAGCCCTCACGACACTCATGACCCGCTTTTTTGCGGGGGAAGACAGCTGGCGGGCTCGCGGTAATAACATATCAAAGAACCATGGTACTTCGTATACCAAGGACGGCAATAGTAGGTCACGTCGCAACAAACATAAGCGCCGCATTAACAATGATAATAACGAGGATACGGCAGTCAATGCCAGATTCAAAGGCTCTAAACTCGGTCAGCGGAAAACGCCATTCAAACAAAGTACACCGGGACCGTCCAGCTTGGACCGTATACTCGATCGCTTGTGTCAAATACACGACACCCCAGAAAAGCCAGCCAATCACACCAACAGGGATTGTTGGGTGTTCAAGCAAGCCGGCAAGCTAATTGCCGAAAACAAGGACAAGGGGCCACATAGCGATGACGAGGAGGAGCCCCGGCAGCCACACACCGGAGGACAGAAGAGCTTTCCCCCACAAGTGCGGACGGTGAACATGATATACGCAACCCACATCCCTAAGAGGGAGCGAAAGCGTGCGCTCAGGGACGTATATGCGTTGGAGCCAGTCGCCCCAAAATTCAACCCGTGGTCCTCCTATCCGATCACTTTCGATCGTAGGGACCATCCCACTAGTATCTGTCATGGCGGATTTGTCGCACTGGTTCTGGACCCAATCATTGACCGATTTCACCTCACTCAAGTCCTTATGGATGGCGGCAACAGCCTGAACCTGCTTTATCAGGACATAGTGCGCAAAATCGGTATAGACCCCTCAAGGATCAAACCCACAAAAACGACCTTTAAGGGCGTCATTCCAGGCGTAGAGGCCCATTGTACAGGCTCAATCACACTGGAAGTGGTCTTCGGATCCCCGGATAACTTCCGAAGCGAAGAGTTAATCTTCGATATAGTCCCATTCCGAAGTGGTTATCGTGCACTGTTTGGGCGAACCGCATTTGTGAGATTCAATGCGGTACCACATCATGCATACCTCAAGCTCAAGATGCCAGGACCTCGCGGAGTTATTACAGTCAATGGAAACACAGAGCGCTCTCTTCGAACAGAGGAGCACACTGCGGCCCTCGCAGCAGAAGCGCAAAACAGCATCTCAAGGCAATCCACCAGTTCGGCGTTTCAAGACCCGGACACCTTCAAGCGCGCTCGGAGCAAATTGGCAAATAGACCGCCTGGCGCGATCTGAGCTCGCGTAGCAATGCGGCCCCCACCCCAGTCCCAGCCAAACGGCGAAGCTCATGCCACGCGTACATAATTATGCATTAAAAATACCATGGGCACAAGTGGGGAGGGGGGCACACTGCGGCACGCCCCAAGACGCAGCTTAAACCTCACTAGGGGCTTCCTGTTTCGTTATTTTTCTCTTCTTTCAGGACCTTAATCTCTGGAAACCCTGTCCGGCAGCACTATTGCCGAACACATGATGTAGCAACCAAGGAGGCAGAAAGCTATGTCACACCACGGAATTCCCAGGTGGGTTACAATACCGAGCGAAATATTTGATTTAATACTATTCCTCAGCTTGCCCTTGGAAGGGACATAATCCCACTCTTTGCTTATCGCACTATCTGTATCATTTTGCTTTAACGCACCTTTTTGAATAAACAATGCATAACATCACGACTATTATTGCATTCTTGTTATATATATGTGTGTTCATTCATGACGCCTTGCAACCGTACACTTTGGTATGGCAAATACACCAGGGGTGTCGGGTGGTAGGTGCGACATATGCCAACGGGTGGCTTATCATTGTGGGAGCCAATAAGACGTCGCCGGTGCCTGGAAGCGGGATGAGGCGAAGACATGCACGCCGGCAAATCTTACCCAGCTTCGGGGCTCTCCGTGGAGATAACACCCATATTGCTGCTCTGCGTGGTCTTCGCTTGATCACTAGATGAACAAGTAGCTACACGATGCTCCGTGAGCTGTTTGGCGAGAGGAGGAAGAAGGGCACTGCTCGCTCTCTTCTCCTCCCTATGTGGTGTCTAAAACTAGCAGGGATCAACCCTTTGCATGGGTGTCCCGGGGGGTTTATATAGGCCTACCCCCCGGGGGTACAATGGTAATCCGGCTGGGCATGGGGCCCAGCTGTCTGTGTCTATACTCGTCGCTTCTGCGCCGGCTGCTGGGGCCCGCCGGTTGGTGGGTCCCGCCGGCTGCCGGCTCCTTGGTCGACAGGCAGGCCCCACTATCCAGGGCCTTGTCAGCGGTTGGTTACTGTTGCTCAATCCTAGTGACGAGGGTTTCGCCGAGGTGGGCGTGGCTATAGTGCCGCCGTCCGGCGGGTGATCGCTGTAGCCTCACCACGTCTTGTCTCCTTAATGGGGCGTCTCCTTCGAGGGAGGTGGCAAGCTGGTTGTGGGGAGCCGGCTCTGTCTTGGGCCGACTGGGGGAGGCCTGGCCGCCTTTGGGTGTCTCTCTGCCCGAACGGGCCCACCGCCCGTGGGCCGCGCTGGCAGCCCGTCGTGGATGACATTAGGGTCAACGTGGCAACAGTGCCGCGCCGGACGGGTCATGGCTACCCGTACGGCGCACTGTGCCAGGCGTGCTCCGGGATTCGGGGGAGGCAGGCTTTACTATAGCCACGCCCCGTCATATCGCTGTTATGTGGATGCAGACTTTGAGGGTACGATCTTGACCGCTTTGTGGGAGCTGGCTTCTTGGAGTCGGCCTTCTCGCGGCCGGCTTCTCAGAGCCGGCCCTCCCGCGGCTTTCTTCATGAGGGCTGAAGTCGGGTCGCCTTCCGATAGCCGGCCTGGGAGATAGCCGGCAAGGGGAAGGCGGCCCCATGTCTTGGATTCTTGAGGGCCGGATCGGCTCGTAATTTTTTCAGAAGGGCCAGGGGGAGCCGGCTAGGCTACCCATGGTTATTTAGTCCGACAGTAGTCCCCGAAGCTGATCGAGCTTCGAGGCTGACAAAAGGACAAAAAGCTCGGTCAGCTTCCCATCCTGAGGGGCCGGCTATGCTTGTGCGTGTCGTCTTTGGGAAGCCCCATTTCTTGTTGGTGGGAACGCGGCTCGGCCTGCGAGCTGACCGCACGCCATCCCGCGGGCCACATGGCAAGGAGATCCTGCCAGTGCACGCGCGTGACAGGATGCCGCCGCAGGCCTGGGCCCGCCACTCCTAGGCCTCGGCCCGAGCGCGGATATTCTACGGCCCACGCGGGCCGCTTGCCTTCCCGCGGCGGTTTTATTACGCCATCAGGGCGATATAATCGCGGGACGTGGGGGAGTGGGCGCAGTTGATCCCCACGTTCCACCACGCCATGCCTCCTCGGCTCCGCCGCGTGGGTCTATAAGTAGGGGGAGGAGGGGGAGCGGCAGAGGCTCGCACGCTCTTCCTCGCTCCGCGCCTTCTCACCTTCCTTCTTATTCTTTCCGCCGCCGCAGCAACCATTTGCCGCGCCGTTCCGCCGTCGGACCTCTCAAGTCCTTTGGTCCCGCCGTAGCGGGGTCGTGCGCGCCTCCAGCCTCGCATCGTCTCGCTCCTTGCCGCGTCGCTCCCATGGCGCTGTCGAGCTCATGGGACGGCTCGAACGTCCACGAGGACCACGTCGAGTTCCTCCGCCGGACGCGGCGCCTGCCGGGCGAAAACTTCGTGCGGCTTCGTCAAGCGCCGGCGAGGGAGATTTCGCCGGCATCGGAGGAGGGCGAGCGGGTGATCTTCCGCTCGCACTGCCTGCGCGGTTTTGGCCTCCCGGCGAGCGGATTCCTTCGAGCCTTCCTTGAATTCTACCACCTCCAGCCGCATCACCTCACGCCCAACGCGGTGATGCTGCTGTCGGCTTTCGTCACCCTGTGCGAGGGCTTTCTTGGGGTTCTCCCCACGCTCGAGCTCTGGGGGGAATTCTTCCAGAGCAAGATCGGCACCGTCGTCGCGGGCGTGCCTGCCCCCTCCTGAGCCTTCATTGCCATGAGGCGGGCGAGCGAGAACAATCCGTTCCCGCCCATCCCGCTGAAGCTCTGGCAGAAGTCCTACTTTTACGTGAGGAACGTCGCCCCGCAAGGCGACTACGTCAACCTGCCGGCTTACGTAGCCGGCCCGCCGGCTGGGAGGCAACCTTCGTGGAGCTACCGGGCCAGGTCACTGTCTTAGGCCGGGAATGCAGCCGTCTCCTGGCTTCAGGTGATGATCCAGTCGGAGGGCCTGACTGGAGCCGACTTGGTGGCAGCCTTCGTGGAGCGCCAGGTACTTCCGCTCCAAGGCCGGCCTCACATGATTTGCCAGATGAGCGGCCGCTTCGACCCGTGCCGGCTGAGCACCAGGGAGATGCCTCATGCAGAGGTGTCTTACATGGTGAACTACATCTCCAACTGCAAGCTTGCCGAGGATTGGCGATACGGCAAGGAGCCGTATTCCCGCACCAACCCTCCGCCTGCCGTAAGTTTTTTCTTCTTTTCTTCCTTTTTGTAGCCGGCCTCATGATAGCCGACCTCTGATCAGTTGGTTTGCCTTTAGCAGAACCCTCTTCTTCCACCGACAGCCGGGGCCGCAGGGGTAGAGCTCCAACTCCTCCCCGACCGCACGGTGGACGACACCAACGATCCGGACCTGGGAGTGGCCGCCATGGAAGACGCCATCATGGGGGAAGGCGACGAGGCCGGAGGCGCGGGGCTCGGGGCCGGCTTCAAGGACTGGCCGAACGACGACGAAGTCGAAGCCGCCCCGCACCGCCAGCTGACGCTTCATCATCAAGGCACGGGCCTGTCTGCCGCGCCGGCTGCTCGTGGCGGCGCACAGAAGCGCCTGGCCGCGTCGACCTTCTTCGCAGCTGGCCGAAGAAATCCAAGGCTTCTACAGCGACGACCAAGCGGGATGAGGCAGCCGTGAAGGCGGCCTACTTTCGCAAGGCAGTGAAACAACCGCAGGAGATCTCGGCGTAAGTCGTCGAATGTCTTGCATATATTTTTTGTTGTCTTTTTCGACCGAAGCTCTTCTAAACCTTTCTTTGTTCACCGGATAGGGCACCGCTTTCCCTTGAGCGGGGTCCTCGCGGCTCCATAGTAGGGCCGACTGGAGGGTCCTCAGGCTCCTGTCGCGTGGATCCCCGCGCCGACCTTAGGGAGGCCACGGAGCGGAACGCACGGGAGGCGCGGGAGGAGCGGGAGGTGGCGGAGCGAAGGACCGCCCAGGCGACGAAGGAGCAGGTCGATGCGGTGGCCAAGGCCCGGGCGGAGGCGGCAGCCGCGGAGACGGAGGCGAAGGCCTCGCACAACCAGCCTCCGCTGCTCGTCGTTCCCCTCCACGCTGTGGCCCCCGACATTCCCGTGCCCCCGTCGAAGGAGGTCGACCAAGGCCCGCCGGTGATGGAGAGGAGGGAGGACCACGTGATCTTCGTGGAGGGGGCGCCGCAGACGGTGCCGACTAGAGCGGGCCAAAGTGGCCAATCAGCTGCGGCGCCAGAGCAACCGTCCGGGGGCGAGCTGGAGGCAGGGGCCGGCCTCGAGGTGCAGCCGGCATTGCGCCTGCGCGCAGGGGGTGGTGCCTCCGCGCCGGAACCGCACCGAGCTGCGGGTGCTAGCCAGACGGCGGAGGCCCTGGAGGCGGCCAGCGCCAGCATGTCTGAGTGGACTCCCAGCGGGGGGGACGGGCGAGCTGAACGCGGCGGCCCAGGAGGTCCGGAACCGGCTTCAAGCTCAGGCCGCCTCGCTGTAGCGATACACCCAAGAGTTCCTCACGACGTGGGCCGTCATTCGGGTGAGTCTTCTGGCCTTGGTTATTTTGCTCTTTTGATTTCTTCCGTGGGGGCGCGTCAGCGCACCCACTGGGTGTAGTCCCCGAGTTCCGAGTTGGCTGCTGCGCAGGCGGCTTGGAACTTACTAGGTCCTGACAACTTAACTTATCCTCGCCTCCTGTATAATCTTCTAGGAGTATCATAACCTCCGCGCAGCCGCCTTCAACTCCCAGGCTCAGGAGCTGGGCCGGAGAACCGAGGACCTGACCAGTAGCCGGAGTGCATGCTTTGTCTCGTTCATCTCCTGTGGGGGCGCGTCGGTGCACCCACTGGGTGTAGTCCCCGAGATTCGGGCCGACTGCTGAGCAGCCGGGTCGGATCTTCATTGACGACTTCTTCCTTATTAATTTTTCCTTTGTCTTCATGCTTGCAGGAGCCAATGCCGACTTGAGGGGGCAGCTCAGCGGGGCCCAGGCCGCCCTTCGCGCCAAGGAAGCCGAGTACAACGCCTTGGTCCTGGAGTGTGACCGCCTGGCCAAGAAGTTGGCCGACCAGGAGGAGAGCCACAAGGCGGCCCTGAAGAAGGCGCAGGACAGCGAGGACGCCCTGGGGGCCGAGTTCGAGACCGAAGCGGCGGGCTGGGCTGAAGCGAAGCAGGCACTGAGCGAGGGCTTCAGTCGTATCGAGGATCTATTCGATGGTAAGCCGCCTTCTTCACTCCTTGCCTGCCCCTTGATCCCTGATTTGTGTTCTGACTTGTGCTGCTTCTTGTTCTTTGTGCAGACTACTTTCCCGGCTACTCCGTCTTCGCCACCCAAACCATCGAGGCCCATCGCGAGGCGCGCCGGCAGGTGGGGGCTGAAATCGTGCCGGACGCGAGGCAGACGCTTGAGGAGCAACTCTTGGCGGTCCAAGCCCAGCTGCAGCCGGCTCACCGTATGCTCCGCCGCCTCCAGCGCGCCGGGGCGCAGGTGTTGGCCACCCTCTGGCCAAGCGAGACGATTCCCCGCACCCCGAGTCGGACTGCCGACTGGCTAGAGGTTGTGGTTGGCCGCTTCTAGGCCTGGAAGGCATCGGCAGCCCGGCTTGGAGCTGGGCGGGCGCTGGAGTTCGTCCAAGCCTGGTATCCGGGGATGAACCTGGACCAGCTGCGCACCTGGCGGCTAGAGGCCGACGAAGATATGGAGGAGGTGCGGCCGGCTATCGCTCAGCGCACTTCGACGATCGCCGAGTGTACTAACATCAGCGTCTTCGCTCCTGAAATTAATGACGATGGCGTTGCCCAGCCGAAGGAGTGGTTCGGGCTGGACCCAGCAGCGGGTGAAGACTCGGCAGAGGAGATCGCCTCCAGCGATGAAGGCGAAGACGACGAAGGAGAGGAAGGTGAAGACCTTGAGCCGACCGGTGAAGCGGCCAGCCAGCCTCAGCCTGATCGTGCCTCCAGCAACGAGGCGCGTGCTAGCGCGCCCTCTGCGGGAGGCGGTGATCATGCCGAGGTTCGCCAGCCGGCCACTCCTCCAGCCGGCACTACCGTCTCCACCGACCTGCCCGACTCGCCAGTCGCTCCCTTGGCTTAATCTGTCGTCCTTGTTTTTTCCTGCTTGTTGCCTTTTGAACAATTTTATTAAACTTGCACAGTTCCACCCACTGGGGTGTATTCGAACTGGCCTTTTAAAGGTCTTTTATGTAAATATTATTGTGTGCATGTTTGGTTTCCATTCATGTATGCTTTTTATCCTTAGGTTGTTTCCTTTGCCGCCTTCCCCTTTTGGGAAGGCAAGTACTCGAGCATTCTTAGATTGAAGCGAGGTGAATGGAAGCCGGCCGTCCGGCTACTCTGGTAGTCGGTCGGTGGTGGAGAAAAAACGGCTTTTGTTATATTAGTCCGTTAGTCCCTAGCCGTTTTTCGTGTGGGCGTCCTTTCCTGCCTTTAACTCTTGCCAGCCGGACAGCCGGTTCTTCGATCTGTGACTTTTGGCAAGAGAAGGCTTGGGAGCCAGCACACTACTTGTCTGACTACGGGTAGGACTTCTAATATAACTCCAGGCGGCTAGTCCCCGGGCCGACTAGTCGAACCCGGTGCCGGACGGAGAAAGTGAATGTAATGACAAGGTCATAAGCATGATACTCTTCATCCATAGATAAAAGATGGCAGTACCCGAGCTCTCCTCGAGGGGCCTATTGTCTCGTACTTGGTACAAAAGTTAGCGTGATACATACTGCATTTCAACTGTAAAATCTTCGGAGGAGGTTGGCGTTCCATGGTCATTCCGACTCCTTGCCGGAGTCGTCTCTCTTTCATTCCTTCGGCTTCTGCGCGTCGATCAGGTAGTAGGAGTCGTTGCCTAAAGCTCTGCTGATGACGAAGGGGCCCTCCCAAGGGGCCGAGAGCTTGTGCTGGCCGGCTGTTTGCTGGATCAGCCGGAGCACAAGATCGCCCTCTTGGAAGGATCTTGGCTTGACCTTCCGGCTGTGGTAGCGGCGCAGGCCCTGCTGATAGATGGCAGACCGGCTGAGGGATAACAGCCGACCTTCTTCCAGCAGGTCGACGCCGTCTTCCCGTGCTTCCTTGGCCTCGCTTCCGTGTACATGGTTACCAGAGGCGAGTTGAACTCGATGTCAGTTGGGATGACCGCCTCGGCACCATACACGAGGAAGAAAGGAGTGAAGTCGGTTGACTTGTTTGGGGTAGTGCGCAGACTCTAGAGGACGGCTGGCAGCTCATCGAGCCAACAGCCGGCTGAACGCTCCAGTGGTATGACCAGTCGGGGCTTGATGCCGGAAAGGATGAGGCCGTTGGCTCGCTCGACCTGGCCGTTTGACTGCGGGTGGGCAACGGACGCTAAGTCCAACCGGATGCCTTGCGTCGCGCAGAAACGTGCCAAGGCTCCCTTGGCGAAATTCGTGCCATTGTCGGTGATGATGTTGTGTGGCACGCCGTATCGAGTTGTTATATCTGCGATAAATGTCACGGTAGTCGGCCCATTCAGCTTCTTGATCGACTTTGCCTCAATCCATTTGTTGAATTTGTCCACGGCGACAAGCAGATGTGTCATGCCGCCGCGTTCCGTCTTGAATGGGCCCACCATGTCCAGTCCCCAAACGGCGAAGGGCCAAGTGAGGGGAATGGTTTTGAGTGCTGAAGCCGGCATGTGTTGCTTGGAGCTGAAGAGTTGGCATCCTTTGCAATGTTTAACTAACCCCTTGGCGTCATCCAAAGCAGTCGGCCAAAAGAAACCATGGCGGAAGGCTTTGGCGACGAGTGATCTTGAGGCCGCATGGTGGCCGCATTCTCCTTGGTGGATGTCTTTGAGGATTGCAATGCCCTTCTCTTGCTCGATGCATCGCTGGAGGACTCTAGTGACACTGCGCTTCACGAGCTCTCTGTTGACGATTGTGTATGCTCCGACTCGGCGTTGGACTTGTCTTGCCTCTGTTTCGTCGGCCGGCAGATCTTGGTTTATTAGGAAGTTGAGGATGGACTGAGCCCATGATGGAGCTGCGACTTCTTCTATTGCCAATGCGGCTACTGTGACCAGGGCGGGCGGGCTGGGTGGTGAAATGTTGGAGTCGGCCGCCGCTTGTTGTGTTGGTGCAGTCTCCGAGCCGACTACCGCAGTCCTCGAGCCAGGTGTGGCAGTCCCCGGGTCAGGCGTAACTACGGAAGTCCCCGAGTCGCCTGCTGATGTCCCCTGGCTGACTATCGAAGTCCCTGGGTCACCTTCTTGGTTCTTCGAGCCGGGCCCGGCTGTATCGTGGTCAGGCGGTACGAAGATGGAGTCGGACTCTGGAGACGGCTTGATAGACGGCTTGAGGAGGCATTGTAGAGAGACACCGGTTGGTATTGCTTGCCGAGTGGAGCCTATTCGAGCCAGGGCATCAGCTGGCTCGTTGTCGGCTCGCGGTACATGGAGGAACTCGCATCCTTCAAAGTACCCACTGATCTGCTGAACGAGGAAGCGGTAGCTTGCCATATTTGCGCCCTTGGCATCCCAGTCGCCGGATGATTGCTGGACCACCAAGTCCGAGTCGCCATAACATAGGATCCGGCGAATGCCGAGTTCTTTGGCAAGCCGGAGCCCATGTATGAGCGCCTCGTACTCGGCCACGTTGTTGGAGGTGGCAAAGTGAATTTGCAGCGTGTATCTGAGCTTGTCGCCTTTGGGAGAGATGAGGATGACGCCTGCTCCCAAGCCGGTGTGCATCTTGGACCCATCAAAGTGCATGCGCCAATGAGTGGAGTCGGGAGCTGGAGGCAGGTACTGGGTCTCGGCCCAGTCGACGAGGAAGTGGACCAATGCTTGGGACTTGATGGCGGTGCGAGGCTGGTAGAAGATCGTGTAAGGGGCCAGCTCGATGGCCCATTTTGCCACCCGGCCGGATGCATCCCGGCTGCCTATGATCTCGGCCAGCGGGGCGATGCATACAACCGTGATGGGATGCTCTTGGAAGTAGGGCTTCAGCTTCTTGGCGGCAAAGTACACGCCGTAGCACATCTTCTGGTAGTGCGGGTAGTTCTGCTTCGAGGTAGACAACACCTCGCTCAAATAGTACACCGGCCTCTGGACCGGCTGGGCTCGGCCCTCTTCTAGGCGTTGGACTACGATGATGGTGCTGACCACCCGGCTGGTTGCGGCAATGTAGAGGAGCATGGGCTCTTTCTTAGTCGGCGCCGCCAGGACAGGCGGCGTGGCCAGCATCTTCTTCAGCTCGTGAAAAGCTTGGTCGGCTTGGTCATTCCACTCGAAGTGAGTGGTCTTCTTCATGAGGCGGTAGAGGGGGAGAGCTTTCTCTCCGAGCCGGCTGATGAAGCGGTTCAGGGAGGCCAAGCATCCGGTGAACTTCTGGACGTCTCGGAGTTTGGTGGGAATCGCCAATCTCTCAATGGCCTTGATCTTTACTGGGTTGCATTCGATGCCACGTTCGGAGACCAGGAAGCCTAGGAGCTGGCCGGCTGGCACTCCGAACACGCATTTCTCGGGGTTGAGCTTGATTTGGAACCAGCGTAGGTTCTCAAATGTTTCCTTGAGGTCTTCCAGCAAGGTGCCGCGCTTCTCCGTCTTCACCACAATGTCGTCTACGTAGACGTGGGCGTTTCTGCCGCGCTGCTTGAGGAGGCACTTCTGCATGCAACGCTGAAAAGTGGCACCGGCATTCCTCAAGCCGAATGTCATAGTCAGGTAGCAAAAGGCTCCGAATGGCGTGATGAAGGCGGTCTTCAGGCGGTCTGCCGGATCTAACTTTATCTGGTGGTACCCTGAGTAAGCATCCAAGAAACTCAATAGCTCGCATCCGGCCATGGAGTCTATCACTTGATCAATCCTTGGCAGGGCAAAGGGATCTTTGGGGCAGGCCTTGTTGAGGCTCGTGTAGTCTATGCACATGCGCCACTTGTTATTCTTCTTTAACACGAGGACCGGGTTGGCGAGCCACTCTGGAAAGAAAACTTCCATAATGAAGCCGGCCGCCAGAAGCCGGGCTATCTCTTCTCCTACAATCCTTCTCTTCTCCTCCGACAGTCGGCGGAGGGGTTGTTTGACTGGTTTTGCGTCTTCTCGGACGTGTAGTTTGTGCTCGGCGAATTCCCTTGGAACACCCGGCATGTCCTTGGGGGACCATGCAAAGATGTCCCGATTCTCACGAAGGAAATCGGCGAGCTCGCCTTCCTATTTGCTGTTTAGGTTCGCCCCGATGACGGCAAACCTCTCTGGGTGCTCGGGGTCAAGAGGTATCTTCTTCGTCTCCTTGGCCGGCTGGAAAGATCCTTGAGCATCATACTCCTTGGGATCGGGGGACAAGGCCGACTGTTTGCTGGCCATGGCCACGACTCGGTCCAACATCTTCTTTTCTTCGGCAATCACAAGGGACTCGGCCAGCCGGCTGCTGGCTGCTGCGCACTCGGTGATGATGCCCTCGGTGCTCGGCATCTTCATCTTGAGGTAAGCATAGTGGGGAACTGCCATGAACCTGGCCAAGGCAGGTCAGCCAAGCAATGCATGGTAGGGTCTCTCCAGGTCCACCACTTCAAACGAGATCGCTTCTCGGCGGAAATGCTCCTTGTCCCCAAAGAGTACATCAATCTTGATCTTGCCAATGGGGGCGCATGACAGGCCGGGTACAATGCCATGGAACACAGTCCGAGTAGGAATGAGTTGCTTTGCCTTGATGTTCAGCTTCTCCAGGGTGTCATGGTACAGGATGTTGATGCTGCTCCCGCCGTCTATCAGCTCGCGGGAGAAACGGGCGGTGCGTTTGTCCGTTGCAAGGGTGGCATCCAGAACCAACGCATAAGAGCCGGGAGATGGCATCACCTCTGGGTGGTCGGCCCGGCTCCAGCTGATAGGTTTTTCTGACCAGTGCATGTGGTCGGCGGGGTTGGCAGCGACCATGCTGACTTCCTGGTGCTCTCGGCGTTTGCTGTGCCGGTCTTCGGGCTGGCTTGTAAAAATGACATAGGCAGCATGCTCGTCGGGGAACTCATCATGCACGGCTCCGACTGCGGGCCGAGCGGTCGGCGGCTGTGGAGCCGGAGGCGGCGGACCGACAGGCGGAGGCGGCGCAAGCCCTTCGCCTTTGGAGATTCGGGTGAGCCAGTGGCACTTTTGGGTCGTGTGGTTGGACGGCTTCGCGCCGCTGTGGAACTTGCACGGGGCGTCGAGAGTTTGCTCGTAGGAGAAGGCCGGCTGCCAAGCCGGCCTGCCGCCCTTGGGTTTCTTGGGCGCGGGCCGCCCGTCGGGCCGCTCGTCTTTGACTGTGGCCACCTGCCAACTGGCGGAAGGCGGCACGGGGCCCTTGCGCTTGTGGTCATTCTGGTGTGGGCATCGGCCGGAGTCCCCAGCCGGCGTCTTGGACGCCGGGTTGAGTACCTTCCCGGACGCGTCTACCCGGAGTTCGGTCTTCATTGAGGAGTCGGCGGTGGCGTACTTGTCCGCTATGACCAGAAGCTCGTCGAGGGTAGTCGGCTCGTCGCAGAGGAGCTTGTGCTTGAGGAGGGTGCCTTCTCGGCACCCGACAGCAAAGTATTCTATGGCTTGCACCTCGTGCACCCCTTTGCAAGAGTTGCGGAGCTCGTCCCAACGCGTGAGGTAGTCGCGAGTAGACTCGGTGGGGCCTTGTACGCACAAGGAGAGCTGTCTGGGCTTGGGAGCCCACTTGTAGGTGCTGGTGAAGTTGCGGACGAAGGCTTTTGTGAAATCTAGCCAGCTGTTGATGCTGTATGGCTTGAGGCTGTTGAGCCAGGTCCGCGCCGTGCCTTGCAGCATGAGGGGCATGTACTTCACAGCAACGCGCCTATTGCTGTTTGCTATGCTAACCGCCGTGGAGTAGTCGATTAACCAATCTTCCGGCTTCACAGAGCCGTTGTACTTGGGCGTGTCTCTTGGGAGCGAGAACCCTTTGGGGAAAGGCTCGTCGCAGATGCGGGGGCCGAAGCAAGGCGGGCCGACATCGTCTTCTTCTTCCAGCGCCAGGGATCATGCCAGGTGGTCGATCCGATGGCGGGCGTCGTTCTCGCCGACTCCTTCGCGGCGACCTAGCCGGCCGCTGAGAGTCAGATGCACAATAGGAGGTGGGGTGGGATATCTCTCTCCACGAGGCCGAGGCGGAGGCGGGTTGCCCCGCCACTCCACGGCCCGGGGGTGGCCTTCTGCGTCTCGCTCAATGGAGATTCGGGTTCGGCTTCGGCTGGCAGCCGGCTCTTTCTCGCTCCGCGCGCGGGTTTTACCCGTAGTCGGCGTCCGGGACGTCGCACCGTGATCTCGGCGCGGGGGAGGGCTTCGTGCCGCTGCGTGGCTGCATCGATTAGCTGCTGGATGCGTCGGGTCATGTGGGGGAGTTCTTCGGTCCCTAGTCCGTCTAGCTCATCTACGGCCGCCTGGGCGGCGCGCAGGTTCTCGAGTGGAGTGGTGTAGACTGGGCGGTCGACACCTAACGTGTCGGCGATGACAGCAGCGGCCCGGATGGGCCCGCCTGGGGGCGGTGTGCCAAAGGCGGCACAGTCGGCTTTGCATCGGTGGGCCTCAGCGAGGCGTCTCATGGAAACCAACTTCCCGCCCTCCGCGAGGAGGGCGAGGCGGTGAGCCTCCAGTGCTCCAGCGTCGGCATCGGCCGGGAGGGGGATGGACAAGTCGTGGATCGCCGTGTGCGGGGCGTCGCGGGCGCTCTCGTCAGAAGCGCCGCCATGGCCGATGACCATCACGTTGGTGGTGACAGCATCGCTGCCATCGGCCCGGGGAAGCGGGTCGTTGTAGATCGTGACGTCGGTGGGGAAAGTGTCGAGTGAGGCCGTGTCGGAGTCGACAGGCATCGGGTCGGTGGAGCCAACCGACTCCAAGTCCACCGCAGGCTCGTCGGAGACATGGAGCTGGCCGAGGAGGTTGACGAGGTGGTCGGCGCCCGCATCGGAGGCGAGCTCGTTGGAGATGAGGGTCTTGTCAAGGAGAGCGGCGAGGCCGCTCACTGCGCAGACGTTGGTGACGCCTTGCAGCACGTCGTGGCAAGCGCCGTCGGGCGTGCCGGGCTGGCTACGCTCGCGGGGGAGGAAGAGGGTTCCCGTCCAGAACAGGTCTCCGGACAACGGTGCACCTGGCCCCATGGTGGGCGCCAACTGTCGGGTGGTAGGTGCGACATATGCCAATGGGTGGCTTATCATTGTGGGAGCCAATAAGACGTCGCCGGTGCCTGGAAGCGGGATGAGGCGAAGACATGCACGCCGGCGAATCTTACCCAGCTTCGGGGCTCTCCGTGGAGATAACACCCCTACTGCTACTCTGCGGGGTCTCCGCATGATCACTAGATGAACAAGTAGCTACACGATCCTCTATGAGCTGTTTGGCAAGAGGAGGAAGAAGGGCACTGCTCGCTCTCTTCTCCTCCCTATGTGGTGTCTAAAACTAGCACGGATCAACCCTTTGCATGGGTGTCCCGGGGGGTTTATATAGGCCTACCCCCCGGGGGTACAATGGTAATCAGGCTGGGCGTGGGGCCCAGCCATCTGTGTCTATACTCGCCGGCTTCTGCGTCGGCTGCTTGGGCCCACCGGCTGGTGGGTCCCGCCAGCTGCCGGCTCCTTGGTCGACAGGCAGGCCCCACTGTCCAGGGCCTTGTCGGCGGCTGGTTACTGTTGCTCAATCCTGGTGACGAGGGTTTCGCCGAGGTGGGCATGGCTACAGTGCCGTCGTCCGGCGGGTGATCGCTGTAGCCTCACCGCGTCTTGTCTCCTTAATGGGGCGTCTCCTTCGAGGGAGGTGGCAAGCCGGCTGCGGGGAGCCGGCTCTGTCTTGGGCCGACTCGGGGAGGCCTGGCCGCCTTCGGGTGTCTCTCTGCCCGAAGGGGCCCACCGCCCGTGGGCCGCGCTGGCAGCCCGTCGTGGATGACATCAGGGTCAACGTGGCAACATTGCTGCGCCAGACGGGTCATGGCCACCCATACGGCGCACTGTGCCAGGCGTGCTCCAGGATTCGGGGGTGGCAGGCTTTACTGTAGCCACGCCCCGTCACATCGCCGTTATGTGGATGCAGACTTTGAGGGTATGATCTTGACCGCTTTGTGGGAGCCGGCTTCTTGGAGTCGGCCTTCTCGCGGTCGGCTTCTCGGAGCCGGCCCTCCCGCGGCTTTCTTCATGAGGGTTGAAGTCGGGTCGCCTTCCGATAGTCGGCCTGGGAGACAGCCGGCAAGGGGAAGGCGGCCCCATGTCTTGGATTCTTGAGGGCCGGATCGGCTCGTAATTTTTTCAGAAGGGCCAGGGGGAGCCGGCTAGGCTACCCATGGTTATTTACTCCGACAAGGGGCTTACGTATGCCACAACATGGTGTGAAAAGTTCGAACACTTTCACAAGTGCGGCACCCTGAACTTATAGCATCATATGCATCACCTCCGAATCATGTCTTTGGTCAAATGTTGGGTTTGCCTGGCTCCTATGTTTTGGTACCTTACGTTCTGCTCCATCGGCTAAGGTAGCGCTAGGAGAACTACTGCGATTGTGCCCCGGTTCTGTCGAGCTTAGCACCTTAGTAGAGAAAGCTAAAACTGACTGTCATGATAAGGAGAGAGACTGGTCGCTGTTCGGCGAGGTTTTCGAGTCCGTAAAGACTTATGCCGCTTAGGCTGAGGGGCCGGCCCTGTCCGGCTTAAAGGCGTGTATCGCGCCCCAAATTCGGCCTTCCGAATACCAGGGGCTTCGCCGAAATTTAAAATTATAGAATTCTATGGCTAAGTGAGAGTGATAAAGAATTATTAGTCTGGTTGCCTTGTTCGCTGTGCTGAGCACCTCCCTCGAAGAACCCAAATATGGGAACAAGAGTGCTCAGGTTTATCCCGAACACCCCAGCACTCGTGGCATGGGGCAGAAGCTGAGGACTAGCCATCTCTCAGATTGATAAATGGCCAAACAGAAGGTAATATTTTAAATTCACACAAGCGTTGCATAGCGCATATGAAACAAGTTTTCATCATACAGGATCACACGAGCAAGTTTACTCAAATATTACATCCTTTGAACATTCGTCCGCTACAAGACGGGCAACCTTCAGGACACCCTCATAATAAATCTCGGGGGTGCGATGCTCCTTGCCCTGCGGTGGTCCTTCCTTGATCAGCTTCACAGCGTCTAGCTTGGACCACTGCACCTTCACACGGGCGAAAGCCCGGCATGCACCTTCGATGCAGATGGACCGCTTGACGACCTCTAGCCAAGGGCAGGCATCCACAAGCCGCCTCACCAAGCCGAAGTAGCTGTTCGGAAGGGCGTCGCCAGGCCACAGCCGGACTATAAGGCCCTTCATGGCCTGTTCGGCCGCCTTGTGCAGCTCGACCAGCTGCTTTAGCTGGTCACTCAGAGGCATCGAGTGTTCTGTCTCAGTATACTGAGACCAGAACAGCCTCTCCGTTGAACTTACCTCCTCGGCCTGGTAAAATTGTGTGGCATCGGACACGCTGCAGGGCAAATCTGTGAATGCTCTTGGAGAGCTCCGAATCTGGGTAAGTAATCGGTAATTTACTTTTACATGCTTGCTCTGCATATAGAATGCCTTACCCGTCGTTATCTCCTTCATTGCGTCGATCTCCTGGAGGGCCTTTTGGGCTTTGGCCTTGGCACTTTTTGCACCCTCGAGGGCCGCGGCAAGCTCAGACTATCGCGCCTTTGAGTCAAGCTCCAACGCCTCGTGCTTCGTCACGAGAGCCTGGAGCTCTTGCTGCACCTCGCCCACCCGAGCCTCTTGCTTTTCTCGCTCGGTGCGCTCCTTGGTCGCTTTATCTTTGGCCTTGGTTAGCGCTTGCTTCAGGGTCGCCACCTCGTTCGTGGCCCCTGGCAGATATACGATGATCCTGTCATTTTGCAATCGCGTTTTTTATATATACATATCTATAGACAGGGTATTACTTACCCTTATTCTCCTCGAGCTGCCTCTTGGCAAGACCGAGCTCTTTCTTGGACCCCTCAAGGTCCTGCTTCAGTACGGTGACCTCCGCACTCAGTGCGGTGGACGCCAGCAGCGAGGCTTGCTTACGCATATTGACATACTTATATTAGACTCCTGCGATATTATTTGATCCTCTGTTCGGCTTTTCTTTGTGAACACCGAACAAAGCATCAGGGGCTACTGTCTATGCGGTAATATTTTTCCTATATTTTATAAAACACTTACCTCAAAGCCTGTCAGAAGGCCGGCACAGGCTTCAGTCAATCCGCTCTTGGCGGACTGAACCTTCTGGACCACCGCACTCATAATAGTACGGTGCTCCTCGTCGATGGAAGCGCTGCAAAGCGCTTCTAGCAGATTGTCCGACGCCTCTGGATGGACAGAGGTCACCGGCACAGGCGTCTTGCCCCTCTTAGAAGGAGGCCGCTGGACGTTCCGGCGCGGTGTTCGGCTGAGGGTCAAACTCGGAGCTCTCAGGGGCCCCGTCCCCTCGGCTCCCGGAGTCCGGAAGGTCACCTTGAGGCGCCTCCAGGACTGTCTCCCCTCGACCCGGTGCCTCTTGAGACAGCACCTCGGCGTCGTCAGTAGGATAAGGGGAGGTGGCGGTCGGGACTGGATTGCTATCCATGTCCGACGAGCCCAGGGAGCCGTCCGATGATACATCTATACTGGCTCATGGCGGCCTACATAATTATGTTCGGGAGTTAGGGAAAGCAGTGCGACAAAGGAATACTATCAGTTACTCTGGTACCCGAATACTTACGATCTCCCCAGGGGCTTGGCCCTGGGCAACCACTCGTCTTCGTCTTCATCGGCGGCGGTGGAGCTGTCCGGAAGGAGAGTCCTTCCCTTCTTGGACCCTTCGGCCCCTAGTCGGGACGGCCTTCCTTTTCTTGTCTCCCCCGCCTGGAGGGGGAGCATCTTCTTATTCCTCCTCGTCTTCGGGGGAGGAGTGTGCTGCAGAGTTATCGGACGTTGAGTCCGATAACACCTGGCGCCGGGAACTTTCGGGTTCCCTTGGCCTTCTTGGTCTTCTCCGCCACCTTATAAGGAGCCGGAGTCAGCATATCCTTCAAGAGAGCGCCCGCAGTGTCTTCGGGCAAAGGGGCCGGACAGTTAATCTGCCCCGACGTCTCCACCCAGTCATGTCAAAGGCATGGAGATTAGACCCCGCGCATGATTAAGCTAGGGGAAATAAATGTCCTGTGGGACGTATTAAACTCACCAAACGTGCTAGGCGCTTTGCGCTTAGTTCGCGGTCCTCGGCGAGAGAAGGAGGGACCTCGGCGCCCTTGAACAGCACCTTCCAGACGTCCTTGTGCATCGTATCAAAGAGCTCGCTCAGAGTCTGGTGTCGGGCCAGGTCGAACTCTCACAAGTTAAAATCCCGTTGTTGACACGGGAGGATCCGGCGGATGATCATAACCTGGATTATGTTGACAAGCTTGAGCTTCTTGCTTGCCATACTCTGGATACATTTCTGGAGTCCATCCAGCTCCACCGATGAACCCCACGACAAACCCTTCTCTTTCCAGGAAGTGAGCCGTGTAGGGAATCCAGATCGAAACTCGGGGGTTGTCGCCCATTTGGCGTCGCGCGGCTCGGTGATGTAGAACCACGCCGATTGCCATCCCTTTATTGTCTCCACAAAGGAGCCTTCAAGCCATATAACATTGGGCATCTTGCCCACCATGGCTCCGCCGCATTCTGCTTGTTGGCCTCGTAGTACCTTTGGCTTGATATTGAAGGTCTTTAACCATAGGCCGAAGTGGGGCCGGATGCGGAGGAAAGCCTCACACACGATGATGAACGCCGAAATGTTGAGGACGAAGTTCGGCGCCAGATCATGAAAGTCCAGCCCGTAGTAGAACATGAGACCACAGACGAATGGATGGAGGGGAAACCCCAGTCCGCGGAGGAAGTGGTGGAGGAAAACTACCCTCTCGTGAGGCTCCGGCGTAGGGACGTTCTGCCCTGCAGCGGGCAGCCGATGCGCGATATTCGCGGCTAAGTATCCGGCTCCGCGCAGCTTCTTGACGTCTCCCTCCGTGACGGAGGAGACCATCCACCTGCCTACCACTCCGGACATGATTGGAGAAGATGGAGGTGGGAAGTGCGGACTTGGGCGCTAGAGCTCGAGTGTGCGAAAACGGATGAGCAAAGGAGGAAGAAGGCGTGGATGAAAAGGTGAATCCTTATCCCTTTATATGGGCGGACGAAACTATGCACCCCCACTAGCCTGGTAAAACTCACATATCCCCAAGCACCGTAATCGATGGCGCGGTTGGGTTACCCATGCCCGTATTGATGAGAATCCCGTAATAAGGGGACGCGATCTCTGCTTTCACAAGACGTGTTAAAAAACTGCCACACGTTATGTGCGGGGCTAGTTAAAGGAAACGGTTTGAATAATCACCGGGGCATGAAATAACGTCATGCTGCCAAAACAAGTCAGCAAATTAGATTTGCGAAAATATTATTCTCTCTACGGTGGTATGTGGAACTTATTTTGCTGGCTCAGACGCTATCCTTGTATTCAAATCCTTCCGTGGTGTATTCGGAGGAGGAACCCGCCTTGCAATGCCAAAGACAATACTGCGTGCTGGACTCATCGTCATTGAAGCCTGGTTCAGGGGCTACTATGGGAGTCCTGGATTAGGGGGTCTCCGGACAGCCGGACTATCTCCATTGGCCTGACTGTTAGACTATGAAGATACAAGATTGAATACTTCGTCTCGTGTCCGGATGGGACTCTACTTGGCGTGGAAGGCAAGCTAGGCAATACGGATATGGATATCTCCTCCTTTGTAACCGACCTTGTGGTAACGCCCTCGATGCGGCTATAGCTCCCATGTGTCGAGGCACGACTTAGAGACATAACCGCATTGAAAGCAATGTCGCAAGTTAGGCAATCTTCACAACATCCCAAGTAATATAAATAATAAAGGGGAGATAACATAGTTGGCTTACACTCGCCACGTCAATCAAAGTGCATAAATAACATTACATCATCCAAACACTCATGGCCCGACTACGGCGCCAAAATAAAAGATAACCCAACATGTGAGACGGTGCTGATCACCCCAACTGGGCACCACTACTGATCATCAGGGAAAGACACGTAGTATCATTGAGAGTCCTCGTCGAACTCCCACTTGAGCTCAAGCGCGTCACCTGGAGTGGAATCATCAGGCCCTGCATCTGGTTTGGAAGTAATATGTGAGCCACAGGGACTCAGCAATCTCGCACCCTCGCGATCAAGACTATTTAAGCTTATAGGTAAGGCAACGTAAAATATGTGGAGCTGCAGCAAGCGACTAGCATATATAGTGGCTATCCTGTTCGCAAAAGAGAGCGAGAAGAGGAGGCAAAGCGTGAGCGAGAAACTAGAGAGCAACCTGCACAAACTTTACTCCAACACCGTGTCCACTTCCCGAACTCCGCCGAGAAGAGGCCATCACGGCAACTCACACAGTTGATTCATTTTAATTAAATTAAGGTTCAAGTTATCTACAACCGGACATTAACAAATTCCCATCTGCCCATAACCGCGGGCACGACTTTCGAAAGTTCAAATCCCTGCAGGGGAGTCCCAACTTAGCCCATGACAAGCTCTCACGGTCAACGAAGGAATAGACCTCCTCCCGAGACGTTCCAATCAGACTCGGTATCTTGGTTCTTCAAGACACTTCGACAGGTTAAAACAAGTCGACCAACACCGCCCGAATGTGCTGACAAATCCCGATAGGAGCTGCACATATCTCGTTCTCAGGGCACAATCAGATGAGACATCCTACGAGTAAAACCGACCCTCAAGTTGCCCCGAGGTGGCCCCGCAGTCTACTCGGTCGGACCAACACTCAGAGGAGCACTGGCCCCGGGGGGGGGGGGGGTTTAAATAAGATGACCCTCGGGCTCCGGAAACCCAAGGGAAAAAGAGGCTAGGTGGCAAATGGTAAAACCAAGGTTGGGCATTGCTGGAAAAGCTTTAATCAAGGCGAACTATCAAGGGGTTCCCATTATAACCCAACCACGTAAGGAACGCAAAATCCGGGAACATAACACCGATATGACGAAAACTAGGGCGGCAATAGTGGAACAAAACACTAGGCGAGAGGCCGAGCCTTCCACCCTTTACCAAGTATATAGATGCATTAAGATAACATGGCAATATAATGATATCCCAACAAGTAAATAATTTTCCAACAAGGAACGGTATCCAAACTTCACCTGCAACTAGCAACGCTATAAGAGGGGCTGAGCAAAGCGGTAACATAGCCAATCAACGGTTTGCTAGGACATGGTGGGTTAGAGGTTTGACATGGAAATTTGGGAGGCTTGAAAGCAAGTGGTAGGCATCGTTGCATAGGCATAGCAAAAGAGCGAGCATCTAGCATAGCAAAGATAGTAGAGATTTCGAGGGTATGATCATCTTGCCTGCAAAGTTGTCAGAGTTGACAGGATCCTTGAAAGCAAACTCAACGGGCTCCTAGTTAGCGAACTCGTCTCCCAGCTCTACCCAAACAAGACAAACAAGCAACAAGGACACAATCAACCACGTGCAAACTCAAACAACAGGATGCAAAGATGATATGCTATGCGGGATGCAATATGTGATGCATATGCAAGATTTGACAAGGGATGCATGAACCTGGCCTCAACTTGAAAATCCAAGTGTGCCACTGGAAAGATGAGATGAAATCGCTTGAAAATGATATAAAGAACACCGGAATCGGAGTTACAGTTTGGAATTGGCAAGCGATTCAAATATGACCATGTTCTGTGATTTACAGCACGTAGCTATCTAAATGCAACAAGATGAACATTCTAAAGCACTCAAACATGGCATCAAAATACATGGCAGGGATCCATTCATGAAGCTTAACAAAAGTCTAGCTCTTAGCTACAGCCAATTCATCCATTAACAGGTTCAAACAAGCATGGCAAAAATGCATTTGGTAAACAGATCTCAGACTTGGTGAAATTAACACTTGTCTGGAATTTCAGATCAGATTGCACTCTTCGGAGCATGAAAACTATATGCTACAGGACCTGAAAATGGCAAAGTAAAGCATGGAATGGAGCTACTCAAAGAGATTAACAAATATCCCTTAGTGACATTGAGCCAAAATGGATCAGAAAATACAATTGCAAGCATGTGAACATGGCAAAAACATAATCAGATCACAGACTTGGTGAAAACTGGAGCATCCTGCAACAAATATCAAGTAGGCATGTTTACGAGCGAGATGCACTCACTACAGAGCAAGTCATGACAATCTAAGGATACACCCATCAAGAATACACAAAATGCAAGCTAGACATGGCAAGAACAATAACATAGCATGCACGGATCAACTACAACATCCTCGGCAAAATCGCTAACAAGTAGACAATCTGCCCAGATTCAAGAAATGACAAAAGTAGAGCTCGATTGACTCAAGCTAGGTTGCTCCATAAATGCAAACAAAGACATGGATGGATAGAGCACTACAAGATTAACAAAACATCCTTACTAATCATCCTCAAAAGAGGCACGGATCACTAGGAAACAACATGAACATATGGCCATATGAGATAAACAGGTCAAGGACTTATTGGAAATGCTAAGTCCCTGAAATCAGCATTACCAAGTGCCTCACTTTGCAAGCTTGTGCTAGTCACCACACACATCACAAAAATACATGGGTTGCACCTCTAGAAATATGGCAAAACCCTTAACGAAACATATGTAGAGCTCATGGGCATATCATGCACACAATAATCATGGCAAAAATGACAAATATCTAATTGGAGCAGCAGATCTGACAATTAACTCAAATAGCACTCTTCTAATAGCATTTCGAGCGTCAAGATGAACTCAAATGAAAATGTTGCAATGAGATGAAAAGATGTGCTCTTTGAGACGAACATTTTAATATGCTACATGCCCAAAACGGAGCTACGGATGCGGAGTTATAGCATGATGAAATATGCAAATTATTAGGGTTTCGGGCAAAGAAAGACAACCCAAACGTCCAGATCTAGATCCGCTTGCACGCGAACCGAGGAGATCGTCGGAAGACGCTGTAGCTTGTCGAGAGGATGTAGGGAGCCGGAGCCGGAGCTTGCCGGCGCGAGGAGGGCGAGGCGGTGGCCGCAGGAGGCGCATGCGACGGCGGGGCTCGGCTCCCGCGGCGCGGGCGTGCGGCGGCGAGGTCCGGCCGATGTCAGGCATGGCCGGCGTCGCGGTGTGGCACGGTGGAGCGGTGGCCGCCGGCGAGGAGGGGCGGCGAAGGCGCGGGCAGAGGGAGAGGCGGCCGGGCGGCGCGGAGGGATGGGCCGCGGGGGCCTCCCGTGGGCTCGGGCGGGCCGGCGCGGCGGCGGCGATGTGGGCGCCCGCCTGGGACAGGTGGCAGCGCGGGATTTGTCGGTGGCGGTGGCGGACAACGTCCAGCTACGTCCGGACGTGTCCGGCGGCGATGGAGGAGATATTTTTAGGGTTTGGACGGGGGAGATCCGGATTTTCGAGGAGGGGTCTTTATATAGGCATAGGAGGAGCTAGGAGAGTCCAAATGAGGTGCGGTTTTCGGCCACGCGATCGTGATCAAACGATCTAGATGATGGAGAAGGTTTAGGTGGGTTTGGACCAACATGGAGGGGTGTTGGGCTGCAACACACACGATGCCTTTTTGGTCCCTTGGTTAACCGTTGAAGTATCAAACGAAGTCCAAATGGTAAGGAACTTGACAGGCGGTCTACCGGTAGTAAACCAAGGCCGCTTGGCAAGTCTCGGTCCAATCCGGAAATGTTTAATCTCCACACACGAAAGAAAGGTAGAAATGACCACCGGAGAAGAACGAAGAGCCAGAATGCAAAATGGACAACAGGGAAAATGCTCGAATGCATGAGACGAACACGTATGCAAATGCAAGGCACATGATGACATGATATGAGATGCATGACCACGACAACAACACACGGAGACAAAAACCCGAACCCGAGAAAATAAAATAACTTAAGGCCGGAAACGGCAAGAGTTGGAGTACAAATTGGGTAAATCACATCCAGGGTGTTACAACACTGCACCACTACGAAAGGATCTCGTCCTGAGATCTAGGACTGAAAGAACGCCGGGTATTCAGAACGGAGGTGATCCTTGCGTTCCCAGGTAGCTTCACGGTTGGAATGGTGTGACCACTTGACTTTGAGGAATTTGATTGACTTGTTGCGAGTCTTGCATTCAGTCTCTTCAAGAATAGCAACTGGGTGCTCACGATAAGAGAGATCTTCTTGGAGCTCAATGTCCTCGAAGTTGACGGTGCGGTCAGGAGTCTTGAAGCACTTCCGGAGCTAAGAGACATGGAACACATCATGAACATTTGCAAAGTTTGCAGGAAGCTCGAGTTGATAGGCGAGATCGCCTCTCTTGCTGACGATCCTGAAAGGTCCCACGTATCTAGGGGCAAGCTTCCCTTTGATACCGAAGCTACGAGTTCCTTTCATTGGAGAGACGCGGAGGTACACATGATCTCCGATCTCGAAAGCCAAATCACGGTGCTTACTATCATAGTAGCTCTTCTGGCGGGATTGGGCTGCTTTGAGGTTATCTCGAATGACTTTGCACATTTCCTCTGCCTCTGTGATTAAGTCATTTCCGAGAAGCTGACGTTCACCGGTTTCAGACCAGTTGAGAGGGGTACGGCACTTCCTGCCATACAGAATTTCAAATGGGGCTTTGCCCGAACTTGCTTGAAAACTGTTGTTGTAGGAGAATTCAGCATAAGGAAGATAATCCTCCCACTTCATGCCGAAGGAGATGACACAAGCCCTGAGCATATCTTCAAGAATCTGGTTGACATGCTCGACTTGACCGCTAGTTTGAGGATGGAAAGCTGTGCTGAAGCGGATGTTGGTGCCCATGGCCTTCTGAAAAGAATCCCAAAACCTGGAGGTAAACATGTTGCCACGGTCTGAAGAGATCACTTGTGGAATACCGTGCAGAGAGACAATCCGAGAGGTATAGAGTTCCGCCAGTTGAGCTGTAGTGATTGACTCTTTGATAGGCAGAAAGTGAGCCACTTTGGTGAGTTTGTCGATGACAACGAATATAGCATCATTGCCATGCTTGGACTTTGGAAACCTAGTCACGAAGTCCATTTCAATGTGGTCAAACTTTCATTCTGGAATGGCAAGAGGTTGTAGGAGACCAGCTGGCCTTTGGTGTTCTGCCTTCACTCTTCTGCAGACATCACATTCATGCACGACCTGAGCAATCTCTCTCTTCATTCGAGTCCACCAATAAGCCTGCTTGAGGTCCTGATACATCTTCGTGCTCCCAGGGTGGATGGAGAGGAGAGAATTGTGAGCCTCATGCATGATCACTTTACGAAGTTCAACTTTGGGCACAACAATACGATCCTCGAAGAAGAGAGTATCCTTGTCATCAAGGCGGTAGCACTTGTACTTGGGTTGACTCTTGGCAATCCCAATCTTCACCTTTTTCACCATAGCATCAAGAAGCTGGGCTTGGCGAATCTGGTCTTCCAAGGTAGGAGATACTTGAAGGTTGGCGAGGAAACCTTGAGGAACAACTTGCAGATTAAGTTTGCGGAAAGCTTCACAAAGCTCGGGTTGATAAGGCTTGAGAATGAGACTATTGCAATAAGCCTTCCTGCTCAATGCATCAGCAATCACATTGGCCTTGCCTAGAGTATACTCGATACTCGGATTATACTCTTGAATCATTTCGACCCATCGATTTTGCCTGAGGTTGAGATTAGGCTGAGTGAAAATGTACTTGAGACTCTTGTGATTAGTGAAAATGTCCACTTTTCTTCACAATAAGAGATGTCTCCAAGTCAAAAGAGCATGCACAACTGTCGCCAACTCGAGATCATGAGTGGGGTAGTTCTTCTCATTGGGCTTCAAATGGCGAGAGGTATAAGCAACAACTTTCTTCTCTTGCATCAACATTGCGCCAAGACCTTGGAGAGAGGCATCACAAAAGACCTCGTAGGACTTGGATTCATTAGGCGGAGTCAGAACTGGAGCAGTGATCAATTTCTCTTTCAAAGTGTTGAAAGCAATGTCACACTCCGGAGACCAAACGTACTTGACGTGCTTCTGGAGAAGATGAGAGAGGCTTCGCGATCTTAGAAAAGTTTTCAACGAATCTTCGGCAATAGCTTGTGAGACCGAGGAATCTACGGAGTTGCTTCACGTTCTGAGGAGGTTCCCAATTCACAATTGCAGGCACCTTCCCAGGATTCACCGCAATGCCCTTGGCAGAGATGATATGACCAAGATAAAGAACCTCATAGAGCCAAAATTCTCACTTGGAGAACTTGGCGTAGAACTTGTGTTCCCTCAACTTATCGAGTACCAAACGCAAGTGCTTGGCATGATCTTCCTTGTCCTTCGAGAAAACCAGAATGTCGTCGAGATAGACCAAAACGAAGTCATTGGTGTAGGCGTTGAAGATGAAGTTCATCATGCGAGAGAAAGTCGGAGGAGCGTCGACAAGGCCAAAAGACATGATAGTGTATTCGTATGAACCATAGCTTGTCCTGAAAGCCGTCTTGGGAATATCTTGCTCACGGATTCGAATCTGATGATAACCCATACGGAGATCAAGCTTGGAGAATACTTGGGCACCTTTGAGTTGTTCCAACAGCTCGTTAATGTTGGGAAGTGGGTATTTGTTCTTGATGGTCTTGTTGTTCAATGGACGGTAATCAACACAAAGTCGGTCCATTCAATCCTTCTTCTTCACAAAAAGAACACCACACCCCCACGGAGAAGAACTAGGCCGGATGAGACCCATTCTCTCTTGAATATCGAGTTGCTTCTTCAGCTCCTTCAACTCTTCAGGTCCGAGCTTGTAAGGACGCTTGCACACAGGTTTCGTGCCAGGCTCAAGATCAATAACGAATTCAACTGGCCGGTGTGGGGGCATTCCTGGAAGCTCTTCTGGAAAGACGTCTTGATATTCGCAAACGACTGGAATCTGCGAGATAGCATCCAGTTCACCCTTCTCATTGAGAGAAAACAGACGGATTGTATCATCACGAGCGGCAAAGACAATTACATCCTCAGACGAATGAGTCAATTGAATCTGCCTGGCTGCACAATCAAGATGTGCCTTGTGCTTAGAAAGCCAATCCATCCCGAGAATAAGATCAATATCCGAGTTACCAAGAACCACCGGAGAAGAGAGAAACTTGTAGTCGCCCAACGTGATAGTAACATCCAGGGCGATAGCGCTTGCATTCATGAATTTACCCGGAGAAACAACAGATAACTGTCTAGGCAAATCTTGCAAAGGCAACTCATGCTTAGAAACAAATGGTCTCGAGATGAATCAATGCGATGCACCTGTGTCAAAAAGAACTTTTGCAGGAATATCATTAACAGGAAGGTTACCCATAATGACATCTGATGAGTCCTCTGCCTGAGCTGCATTCATCAAGTTGACCTTGGTGGACTTGGGGTTATGCTTGACCATAGCTGTACTTGCCGATCTAACAGGAGGAGGAGGAGGAGGAAGATACCTCTGGTTGAAACACTTGTTGGCATAGTGACCCTTCTGTTGGCACTTGTTGCACGTGACCTCTGAAAGCGGACGGTGGTACGGAGCACTCGATCTTGGAGCTTGAGACGAAGTCTTGTTCTGAAAGCCAGGGTTGGGTGGGTGGGAAGATCCATTGCCACCTTTGCTCTTCTGCTGATACGGCTGACGGAATGGAGGAGGAGGAAGCCAATACTTCTGCTGCTTGGCCACTTGAGTAGAGGAAGAAGGAGTAGCATCTCTGACTCGCTTCTTGGAAGCATCACACCTAGGTTGAGCGGCCTCTTGCTTCAGTGCCATGTTGTAGAACTCATCGTACCTCAAGGGCTCAAAGAGAACAAGAGCTAGCTGGATTTCTTCTCTGAGACCACCCCTGAACTGGTATATCATGCTCTTTTCATCAGGTACGTCCTGCTTGGCAAAGCGGGCGAGCTTCTGGAACAACTTGTTGTAGTCATAGATAGACAAAGAGCCTTGCTTCAGGTTGCGGAATTCCTCACGCTTGCTTTCGACCACGCTCTGAGGGATATGGTGAGCTTTGAAGTCTTGACGGAATTCATCCCAGGTAATCACACGTCCACCTCTGGAATCCTTGTACTACTGGAACCACTCTGCGGCTTGGTCTTTGAGTTGGAAGGAAGCGAACTTGATGAAATCCTCAGGCCTGACATTACTGCACTCGAAATTCTTGCACAGATCCACGAGCCAATCGTCAGCATCGGTTGCCTCAACACAATTGCTGAAAGTCTTTGGCCCGTTAGCAAGGAACTGGTTGAGTGTAGCAAAGTGATTCTGATTGTTGCCTTGGTTCCCTTGGTTTCCTTGATTACGCTCTTGAAGAATTTGCAAGATCAACTGTGTGTTTGCATTGGTTGCGGCCATCACAGCTTGCCATGCCTCCGGAGGAGGTGGAGGTGGTGGCGGATCAGGATTCGGAGTAGTGCGCGTTGGAGGAGCCATCCTGAAGAGGTTGACCACCGTTAGCACATAAACAGATAAAAAGAAGCTGAATCCAACATAATGAAAATTGCAACATATAGCCTTCACATCCGAACAAAATGAACGAATGCATTCCTCTTGAAATGGTCACATATCCATAAATTGAGAAGCCACTTAGAATTTAGGTAGAGAAAGAAATCAAGAAGGTACGGATCAAGAACGAATACTCGGTAAGAAATCCCAATCTCAAACCAAATATCTGTGGAAGAAGAACTAGATCTACAAGAATTCCCACCTATGAAACTCCCGAACCTTTCCGGTTATGCAATCAGGTGTTGGGGATACAGGGGAAGCATAATATCTCACCCAAATCTAGCAAATCCTACATCCAGCTATATCCATCCTTCAACACATAACCACGAAAACTTCGGAAACCATCTACCTCAACCTTCGAAAAGCATCCGTTATACAAGTTATGGCGATACTCCCGAACTCCCGCCCCAGTACTCGGTGGTGTCGAGGTTATCTCACCAATGAACTACATAAAAGATATTTTCGATGTCGGCGTACTAGACTCAGGTATTCCAGAACTGCAACAATAAAATTATGACGACAACACCTCAGAGCTCAACTCCCCGGGACACTTCCACAAAACCCCTGACAGGAGGCACCAAGACAATGTTCTCATCATAAAATCATCGAAACGATTCCAAGATACCTGCGTGATCCTAAAATTTCTTTTAGTAAAATTTGAGAAGAGAAGAGTCAAAACTCTATGTCAGGATGCCTTAGCAGAGCGATGAGGAGACTGGGAAGTAAAAAGAATTCCTAAACTCTCCGATATATAATTCCTAAATGACTCCAAACATTTTTCTAGACACAACTCGGCTGCTAAAAACGATCAAGCAATGGGGCTCCTAAGGTCGGGGAAGGCTCTGATACCAACTTGTAACACCCTCGATGCGACTATATCTCCCACGTGTCGAGGCATGACTTAGAGGCATAATCGCATTGAAGGCATATGTCGCAAGTTAGGCAATCTTCACAAACATCCCATGTAATATAATTAATAAAAGGGGAGATAACATAGTTGGCTTACACTCACCACGTCAATCAAGGTACATAAATAACATTACATCAACCAAGCACTCATGGCCCGACTACGACGCCAAAATAAAAGATAACCCAACATGCAACACGGTCCCGATCACCCCCAACTGGGCACCACTACTGATCATCAGGAAAGGAGACATAGTAACGTTGAGAGTCCTCGTCGAACTCCCACTTGAGCTCGAGCGCGTCACCTGGAGCGGAATCATCAGGCCCTGCATCTGGTGTAATAGTAATCTGTGAGCCACAGGGACTCAGCAATCTCAAACCCTCGCGATCAAGACTATTTAAGCATATAGGTAAGGCGAGGTAAAAATATATGTGGAGCTGCAGCGAGCGACTAGTATATATGGTGGCTATCCTGTTCGCAAAAGAGAGCGAGAAGAGGAGGCAAAGCGCGAGCGAGAAACTAGAGGACAACCTGCACAAACATTAATCCAACACCGTGTCCACTTCCCGGACTCCGCCGAGAAGAGGCCATCACGGTGACACACTCAGTTGATTCATTTTAATTAAATTAAGGTTCAAGTTATCTAGAACCGGACATTAACAAATTCCCATCTGCCCATAACCATGGGCACGGCTTTCGGAAGTTCAAATCCCTGCAGGGGAGTCCCAACTTAGCCCATGACAAGCTCTCACGGTCAACGAAGGAATATACCTCCTCCTGAGACGTTCCGATCAGACTCGGTACCTCGGTTCTTCAAGACACTTAGACAGGTTAAAACAAGATCAGCAACACCGCCCGAATGTGCCGACAGGGAGCTGCACATATCTCGTTCTCAGGGCACACTCAGATGAGCCAGACATCGGGTAGGCCAGCCCAGAGTTGCCCCTGGTAGCCCCGGACATCACTCGGTTGGACCAACACTCAGAGGAGCACTTGCCTGGGAGGGGGCTAAAATAAGATGACCCTCGGGCTCCGGAAACCCTAGGGAAAAAGAGGCTAGGCGGCAAATGGTAAAACCAAGGTTGGGCATTGCTGGAAAAGCTTTAAACAAGGCGAACTATCAAGGGGTTCCCATTATAACCCAACCGCGTAAGGAACGCAAATCCGGGAACATAACACCGATATGACGGAAACTAGGGCGACAAGAGTGGAACAAAACACTAGGCGAGAGGCCGAGCCTTCCACCCTTTACCAAGTATATAGATGCATTAAGATAACATGGCAATATAATGATATCCCGATAAGTAAATAAAGTTCCAACAAGGAACGGTCTCCAATCTTCACCTGCAACTAGCAACGCTATAAGAGGGGCTGAGCAAGGCGGTAACATAGCCAATCAACGGTTTGCTAGGACAAGGTGGGTTAGAGGTTTGACATGACAATTTGGGAGGCTTGAAAGCAAGTGGTAGGCACCGTAGCATTGGCATAGCAAAAGAGCGAGCAATCTAGCATAGCAAAGATAGTAGTGATTTCGAGGGTATGATAATCTTGCCTGCAAGTTTGTCAGAGTTGACTGGATCCTCGAAAGAAAACTCAATGGGCTCCTCGTTAGCGAACTCGTCTCCCGGCTCTACCCAAACAAGACAAACAAGCAACAAGGACACAATCAACCACGTGCAAGGCTCAAACAATATGATGCAAAGATGATATGTTATGCGGGATGCGATGCGGGATGCATATGCAAGATTTGACAAGGAATGCATGAACCTGGCCTCAACTTGGAAATCCAAGTGTGCCACTGGAAACATGAGATGAACAAGCTACAGCACTCAAACATGGCATAAAAATACATGGCAAGGATTCATTCATGATGCTTAACAAAATACAAGCTAGACATGGCATAAAAATACAATGCCGGAATCGGAGTTACGGTTTAGAAATGGCAAGCAATTCAAATATGACCACGTTCTGCGATTTACAGCAAGTAGCCATCTAAATGCAATAAGATGAACAAGCTACAGCACTCAAACATGGCATAAAAATACATGGCAAGGATTCATTCATGATGCTTAACAAAATTGTAGCACTGAGCTACGGCCAAATCATCCATTAACAGGTTCAAACAAGCATGGAAAAAATGCATATGGTAAACAGATTTCGGACTTAGTGAAATTAACACTTGTCTGGAATCTCAGATCAGGTAGCACTCTTTGGAGCAACAAAACTACATGCTACAGGACCTGAACATGGCAAAGTAAAACATGGCATTGAGCTACTCAAAAGGCTTAACAAAAGTCCCTTAGTGACCTTGAGCCAAAAGGGATCAGAAAACATACTAGCAAGCATGTGAACATAGCAAAAGCATAATCAGTTTTCAGACTTAGTGAAAACTGGCACATGCTGAAAAACAGATATCAAGTAGGCATGTTTACGAGCTCGATGCACTCACTACAAAGCATGTCATGAGAAACTAAGCATACACTCATCAAGAATACACAAAATACAAGCTATACATGGCAAGAATAATAGCATAGCATGCATATATCGACTACAACATCATCGGCAAAATCGCTAACAATTAGACAATCTGCCCGGATTCATGAAGTAGCAAAAGTAGAGCTCGATTGACTCAAGCTAGGGTGCTCCATAATTGCAAACCAAGACATGGATGGATAGAGCACTACAAGATTAATAAAACATCCTTACTGATCATCCTCAAAATAGGCACGGATCACTAGGAAACAACATGAACATATGGCCATATGAGATAAACAGCTCAAGGACTTAGTGGAAATGCTAAGTCCCTGAAATCAGCATTACCAAGTGCCTCACTTTGCAAGCTCGTGCTAGTCACCACACACATCAAAAAAATACATGGGTTGCACCTCTGGAAAGATGGCAAAACCCTTAACAAAACATATGTAGAACTCATGGGCATATCATGCACACATGAATCATGGCAAAAATGACAAACCTCTAAATCGAGCAGCAAATCTGACAATTATCTCAAGTAGCCTCCTTCTAACAGCATTTCAGGCATCAAGATGAACTTAACTGAAAATGACGCAATGGAATGAAATGATGTGCTCTCTGAGACGAACATTTTGATATGCTATATGCCCAAAACGGAGCTACAGATGCGGAGATATAGCATGATGAATAGGAGCACATGAACTAGGGTTTCGGGCAAAAAGTCAACCGTCTCCAACTCAGATCTAGATCCGGCCGGGATCACTGTTCATGCGCGGAAGTCGAGGTCGCCGGAATCGGAGGTGGGCCGCTAGAGTAGAAACCGTCCAGCCGGGGCGGCCTTGCCGGCGACGAGGGGCGGCGAGGAGGCGGCGCCGGCGGGCACGGGCGCCGAGGTGGCTGCGGGCGGCGCGGGCGGCGTCTGCCGGTGCGAGGAGGCGGCGAGGCGGCATCCTCACCGGAGATGGCGCGCGGCGGCGGGGTGGCCGGCGACGGGGAAGACGCAGGCAGCGCACTGGGGCGGCTTGGCCCGGGCGGCGACGGAGGAGGGCCCGCCTTGGGCCTCGTGGGCCGGCGGCGGAGGAGGCCCCGCGCGGGACAGGTGGCGGCCTCTCACTGGCCGGGCGCGGCGGCGCGGCGTGTCCGGCCCGGGGCGGACATTGTCCGTCGGCGGCGGGCGATTTTAGGGTTTTGGGGGAGAAGGAGATCCAGATTTCGGAGGGGGTCTATTTATAGGCATAGAGGGAGCTAGGAGAGTCCAAATGAGGTGCGGTTTTCGGCCACGCGATCGTGATCGAACGCTCTAGATGATGGAGAGGGTTTTGATGGGTTTTGGGGCAAAATGGAGGGGTGTTGGGCTGCAACACACACGAGGCCTTTTCGGTCCCTCGGTTAACCGTTGGAGTATCAAACGAAGTCCAAATGGTACGAAACTTGACAGGCGGTCTACCGGTAGTGAACCAAGGCCGCTTGGAAAGTCTCGGTCCAATCCGGGAATGTTTAATCCCCACACACGAAAGAAAGCTAGAAATGACCGCCGGAGGAGAACGAAGCGCCGGAATGCAAAACGGACAACGGGGAAAATGCTCAAATGCATGAGATGAACACATATGCAAATGCAATGCACATGATGACATGATATGAGATGCATGGCAACGATAACAACACACGGAGACAAAGACCCGAACCCGAGAAAATAAAATAACTTAACGCCGGAAACGGCAAGAGTTGGAGTACAAATTGGGTAAATCATATCCGGGGTGTTACATCTTAGCTCGGCTGTGGCCTGGAGAGGCTCTGCCTGGGAGCTATTTCGGGCTGGTGCGGCGGCTGGTGGAGGTTTGTCCAAGGCTCGAAGTCATCAAGCGCTCCGTCTATATTGAAGGTGCCCGTAGGGCCTTTGCCCGTGCTAAGGTGCACTGGGCTAGGCTGGATGCGGAGAAGCTTGTGAAGGACGGGCCACCAGCGGGGAGAGAGCATCGCAAGGCCGAAAATTACTATTAGGATGTTCTGAAGGGTGCCCGCCTTGTGGCGGATGAATGTACTAGGGATGTAATTTTTGAGTAAAACTCGCTCGTGTTTGTCCTGTGCGCTGAAAACTTGTTCATATGCGCTGAGCAATGCTGCTTGAATTTAAAATATTACCTTCTGTGCGGCTGTTTATCAATACTGAGATGTGGCGAGTCGTCGGCTTCTGCCCCCTTGCCGTTAGTGCTGGGGTGTTCGGGGATAAACCTGGGCGCTCTTTTTCCCATATTTGGGTTCTTCGAGGGAGGCGGTCAGCCCAACGAACATGGCAATCAGACTATAATGCGTGAACACTCTCACTTACCCATAAAATTCTATAATTTTAAATTTCGGCGAAGCCCCTAGTATTTGGAAGACCGAGTTCGGGGCGCTATCCACGCCTTGGCCGGACAGAGCCGACTCCTCGCCCTAAGCGGCATAAGTCTTTAGGGACACGAAAAAACCTCTCGAACAGCGACCAGCTCTCGCTTCATCATGACAGTCAGTTTTAGCTTTCTCCACTGAGGTGCTCGGCCCAACTCAATTGGGGCACAATCGCAGTGGTTCTCCTAGTGATACCTTAGCCGATATAGCGGAACGTAAGGCACCAAAACGTAGGAGCCGGGCAAACCCAACTATTGACCCAAGACATGATTCGGAGCCGATGCATATAGTGCTATAAGTTTGGGGTGCCGCACTTGTGAAAGTGTTCGGACTTCTCACACCATATTGAGGGGTGCTAAAAGCCCCTGGCGTATTTTGGCCATACCAAGTTGTACGGGTGAAACATGTCGTTAAGGAACATTTATTTATAAAAAGATAATGCAAAAAATAGACAAAAGCTATGCATTGTTTACTAAAAATAGCTGCGATCAAAGCAGAACGATACAAGTAATGCGATAAACGAAAAGTTGGACTATTTAACATGTCTGCTCCAGGGGCAAGCTACGGAATATTATGCGAAACAGGTATACTGCTTGTGATAGAGACCACCTGGGATTTCCGTAATGCAGCATGGCTTGTCTGCTTCCCTGGTTCTTGTGTCGTTTGTGCGGCAATTGAACTGCCGAACAGGCCTTCCGGAGAGTAGAGTCCTGGAAGTAAGAGAAAAGTAAAAAAAATCGGCAGCCGCTGGTGCGGTTTAAGCCGTGTTTTGGGCGTGCCGTGATGGTGCCCCTCCCCCTATGCCCATGGTATTTTCAGAGCATAGTTATGGACATGAAGTACTGGCGTCGCCTTTTTGCGAGGGTTGGGGTTGGGCCCGCATTGCTACGCCTGCTCGGAATGTGCCAGGCGGTCTTGTTGTAGGTTACTCCGGGCGCGCTTGACGGTGTCCGGACGTTTAATGGCCGGAGTGGAGAACTGCCTGGAGAGGCTGCTTTGTACTTCCGCTGCAAGGGCCGCCGTGTGCTCCTCCGTTCGGAGGGAGCGTTCGGTGTTTCCATTGACCGTAATTACTCCACGAGGGCCTGGCATCTTGAGCTTAAGGTATGCGTAGTGCGGTACCGCATTGAATTTGGCGAATGCGGTTCGTCCGAGCAGTGCATGATAGCCACTGCCGAATGGGACTATGTCGAAGATCAATTCCTAGCTTCGGAAATTATCCGGGGATCTGAAGACCACTTCAAGTGTGAGTGAGCCTGTACAGTTGGCCTCTACACCTGGTATTACGCTTTAAAGGTCGTTTTGGTGGGCTTAATCCTCGAGGGCTCGATGCCCATTTTTCGCACTGTATCCTGGTAAAGTAGGTTCACGCTGCTGCCGCCATCCATGAGGACTCTAGTGAGATGAAATCCGTCAATAATTGAGTCTAGAACCAATGCGGCAAATCCGCCATGACAGATGCTAGTGGGATGGTCTCTTCGATCAAAGGTGATCGGGTAGGAGGACCATGGGTTGAACTTTGGGGCGACTGGCTCTACCGCGTATACGTCCCTTAATGCGCGCTTCCGCTCCCTTTTGGGGACGTGGGTGGCGTATATCATGTTTACCGTTTGCACTTGTGGGGGAAAACCCTTCTGTCCATTGTTGTTCGGCGGCCGGGGCTCCTCGTCGTCATCGCTATGCAGCCCCTTGTCTTCATTGTCGGCGCTTAATTTTCCTGCCTGCTTGAACACCCAACAATCCCTGTTGGTGAGATTGGCCGGCTTTTCCTGTATTTGGCACAAGTGGTCGAGTATTCGGTCCAAGCTGGACGGGCCCCTAGGATTCCTTCTAAATGGCTTCTTCCGCTGACCGGATTTAGAGCCTCTGAATCCGGCATTAACTGTCGTACCCTCAGCATTGTCGCCATTAATGCGGCGCTTCTGTTTGTTGCGACGCGACCTGCCACTAATGTCCCTGGTGTCCAAACTACCAGGGTTCTTGGTCATATTGTTGCTACGAGCGAGCCAGCTGTCTTCTCCCGCGCAAAAGCGGGTCATGAGTGTCGTGAGTGCTGCCATAGATTTCGGCTTTTCTTGTCCGAGGTGCCGGGCCAGCCACTCGTCACGGATATTGTGCTTGAAGGCTGCTAGGTCCTCAGCGTCCGGACAGTCGACTATTTGATTTTTCTTTGTTAGGAACTGTGTCCAGAATTGTCTGGCCGATTCCTCTGGCTGCTGGATTACATGACTTAGTTCATCCGCGTCTGGGGTCGCACATAAGTGCCCTAGAAATTGTCGAGGAATGCGGCTTCCAGGTCCTCCCAACAACTGATTGACCCTGTTGGCAAGCTATTGAGCCAATGCCGAGCTAGTCCTTTAAGCTTGATTGGGAGGTATTTGATGGCGTGAAAATCGTCGCCGCGGGCCATGTGGATATGAAGGAGATAATCCTCGATCCATACCGCAGGGTCTGTTGTGCCATCATATGATTCGATGTTTACGGGTTTGAAACCCTCGGGGATTTGATGATCCATTATTTCGTCTGTAAAGCACAGTGCGTGTGCGGCACCTCTGTACTGGGCGATATCATGACGTAGCTCCAATGAGCTTTATCTACTGTGTACGGCCCTGCCGAATGTGTGGCCGGTGTGACGGTTACCATCTTGAGCCGTGGGGTGCCCACGCGATCCGTAGATCGATCGTGTTTGCCTTGCCTTGTCCTCCAACATGTCTCGTAAGTCCGGCGCAAATTCCCGTGCCTTGGTATGGTGTGCGGCTTGAGTGGAGGGCCGGGAGGCCTCTCTGTCGCGGCCATGAGGTTGCCGTTCGGCCGCATCAAGTGCTTCCTCCTCTAATCAGGGTAGCAACCTGGGCTTTGGGTAACTCTTGGAGGGGCGTTCGAGTTTATGCTCTTTGGCCACAAGGACTTCAATCCATCTGTCAACCAGCAAATCTTGATCAGCTCTGAGCTGTTGCTTTTTTTCTTGAGGCTTCTTGCCGTGGCGATAAGCCTGCGTTGGAAATGCTTTTGCTCAACGGGATCCTCTGGCACGACGAATTCATCATCGTCGAGGCTTGCCTCGTCTTCGGAGGGAGGCATATAATTATCGTCCTCAACCTCTCTGTCTGCCGCTCTCTCATGAGGGCTGGTTTCTCCATCCTCCTGTGCTAAATCTTGCTGGAGGGGGTTTTCTTCGGCACTCCCCGGAGTATTATTATCTCCCGTGCTGGAATCACCATTTTTGTGTTGGCGGGATTTTGAGCGGCGCCGCTGACGCCGGCGCTTTTGCTGTTTCTTGGAGGGGTCATCCTCTGCTGTTCCATCGCCGTCTCCCTCTTTTGGGGTGTCCACCATGTATATGTCATATGACAAGGTGGCTTTCCAGGGCCTAGTAGGCGCTGGTTCTTCATCATCTCCTTCATCGGCGTCCATACCGTCGATGTCTTCGGAGTCGTAGTCGAGCATGTCGGTTAAGTCATCGACAGTGGCTACAAAGTGGGTGGTGGGTGGGTTTTGAATTTCTTCATCGTCCGTACCCCAACCTTGCTGACCGTAGTCCATCCAGGGCTCTCCTGATAAAGAGAGAGACTTCAGTGACTTCAGGATATCGCCGAAAGGCGAGTGCTGAAAGACGTCTGCGGCCGTGAACTCCATGATCGGCGCCCAATCGGATTCGATCGGCAGGGGTGCGGAGGGTTCGGAGTCTGGCGAAGAATCCGGCCCCATGGAGTCACGAGTCTTGCAGAGTACGGGGCCGGTGTTCGGCTCAACCGCCGTTGGGATCACAGCCCCTGAGGTGGCGTCCAACCGCCCCTCCTCGATCGGTGCGGTTGGCTCCAAACTAAGGGTCGGAGCCGATGCGGGTGCGGCCTCCAGGGCACTGTTCAGCAACAGAGCTAGATCATGCTCATCGTGACAGTGCGGCATGCTCGGCAGTGGTTCGAATCCGTCAAAGATCAAGTCCCCGCGGATGTCAGCCGTGTAGTTTAAACTTCCGAATCTGACCTAACGGCCAGGGGCGTAGCTTTCGATCTGCTCTATATGGCCAAGTGAATTGGCCCGCAGTGCGAAGCCGCCAAAGACGAAGATCTGTCCGGGGAGGAAGGTCTCACCCTGGACTGCATCGCCATTGATGATCGTATGAGCCATCAGGCCTGACGGTGATGGCACAGAGGAACTCTCAATGAAAGCACCAATGTCGGTGTCAAAACCGCCGGATCTCGGGTAGGGGGTCCCGAACTGTGCGCCTAGGCCGGATGGTAATAGGAGGCAAGGGACACGAAGTTTTGCCCAGGTTCGGGCCCTCTCGATGGAGGTAAAACCCTACGTCCTGCTTGATTAATATTGATGATATGGGTAGTACAAGAGTAGATCTACCACGAGCTCAGAGAGGCTAAACCCTAGAAGCTAGCCTATGGTATGATTGTTGATGTGTATGTTGTCCTATGGACTAAAACCCTCCAGTTTATATAGACACCGGAGAGGGTTAGGGTTACATAGAGTCGATTACAATGGTAGGAGATCTAAACATCCGTATCGCCAAGCTTGCCTTCCACGCCAAGGAAAGTCCCTTCCGGACACGTGACGGAATCTTCAATCTTGTATCTTCATAGTCCAGGAGTCCGGCTGAAGGTATAGTTCGGCTATCTGAACACCCCCTAATCCATGACTCCCTCACTCCCACTCACTTTCTTGTAAATACATGCTTCACCGCAAGTCTGTATAAAACTATATGCTTTGATGAACTCATCAAAGCGTATATTCCAACTCCGAGATGCTTGCACAAGTCCATAGATGGATCCCTGGAGCTTGCACACTTTGTTAGCATCTTTAGGATTGACAAAACCTTCTGGTTACATAATATACAACTCTTCTTTAATAAATCCATTAAGGAATGTAGTTTTGATATCCATTTGCCAGATTTCATAAAATGCAGCAACATCTAACATGATTCGGACAGACTTTTAAGCATCGATACGAGTGATAATATCATAGTCAACACCTTGAACTTGTCGAAAACCTTTTGCCGCAATTCAAGATTTGTAGATAGGAACACTACTAGCAGCGTCCGTCTTCCTCTTGAAGATCCATTTATTCTGAATGGCTCACCGATCATCGGGCAAGTCAATCAAAGTCCATACTTTGTTCTCATACATGGATCCCATCTCAGATTTCATGGCCTTAGGCCATGTCGCGGAATTTGGGCTCATCATCGCTTCCTCATAGTTCGTAGGTTCGTCGTGGTCTAGTAACATGACTTCCAGAATAGGATTACCGTACCAATCTGGTGCAGAATGTACTCTGGTTGACCTACGAGGATCGGTAGGAACTTGATCTGAAGTTTCATGATCATCATCATTAACTTCCTCACTAATTGGTGTAGGCATCACTTGAACTGATTTTTGTGATGAACTTCTTTCCAATTCGCGAGAAAGTACAATTACCTCATCAAGTTCTACTTTTCTGCCACTCACTTCTTTCGAGAGAAACTCCTTCTCTAGAAAGGATCCACCCTTAGCAACAAAGATCTTGCCTTCGGATCTGTGATAGAAGGTGTACCCTGATACGTCTCCGTGGTATCTACTTTTCCAACCACTTTTGCCCTTGTTTTGGACTCTAACTTGCATGATTTGAATGGAACTAACCCGGACTGACGCTGTTTTCAGCAAAATTACCATGGTGTTATTTATGTGCAGAAACAAAAGTTCTCGGAATGACCTGAAACTTCATGGAATATCTTTTCGGAAATAATAAAAAATACTTGCAAAAGATGAAGTCCAGGGGGGCCACACCCTAGCGACGAGGGTGGGGGGCACGCCCCCCTACCTCGTGGGCCCCCTGGAGCTCCTCCGACCTCGACTCCAACTCTATATATTTTCTTTCAGGGAAAAAGAAATAAAAGAAGAAGGGTTCATCACGTTTTACGATACGGAGCCGCCGCCAAGCCCTAAAACCTCTCGGGAGGGCTGATCTAGAGTCCGTTCGAGGCTCCGGAGAGGGGAATCCGTCGCCATCGTCATCATCAACCATCCTCCATCACCAATTTCATGATGCTCACCGCCTTGCGTGAGTAATTCCATCATAGGCTTGCTGGACGGTGATGGGTTGGTTGAGATTTATCGTGTAATTGAGTTAGTTTTGTTAGGGTTTGATCGCTAGTATCCACTATGTTCTGAGATTGATGTTGCTATGACTTTGCTATGCTTAATGCTTGTAACTAGGGCCCGAGTGCCATGATTTCATATCTGAACCTATTATGTTTTCATCAATATATGAGAGTTCTTGATCCTATCTTGCAAGTCTATAGTCACCTATTATGTGTTATGATCCATTAACCCCGAAGTGACAATAATCGGGATACTTACCAGTGATGACCGTAGTTTGAGGAGTTCATGTATTCACTATGTGTTATTGCTTTGGTTTGGTACTCTATTAAAAGGAGGCCTTAATATCCCTTAGTTTCCGCTAGGACTGCGCTGCCACGGGAGGGTAGGACAAAAGATGTCACGCAAGTTCTTTTCCATAAGCACATATGACTATATTCAGAATACATGCCTACATTACATTGATGAAATGGAGCTAGTTCTGTGTCACCCTAGGTTATGACTGTTACATAATGAACTGCATCCGGCATAATTATCTATCACTGATCCATGCCCTACGAGCTTTCCATATATTGTTCTTCGCTTATTTACTTTTCCGTTGTTATTGCTATCGTCACTACAAAATACCAAAAACATTACTTTTGCTACTGTTACCTTTTGCTACCGTTACCACTACTATCATATTACTTTGCTACTAAATACTTTGCTGCAGGTATTAAGTTTCCAAGTGTGGTTGAGTTGACAACTCAGCTGCTAATACTTGAGAATATTCTTTGGCTCCCCTTGTGTCGAATCAATAAATTTGGGTTGAATACTTTACCCTCGAAAACTATTGCGATCCCCTATACTTGTGGGTTATCAAGACTATTTTCTGGCGCCGTTGCCGGGGAGCATAGCTCTATTCTTTGAGTCACTTGGGATTTATATCGTCTTATCATTATGAAGAACTTGAGAGATCCAAAAACCAAGATTTACCCCTCAACTACGAGGGGAGGTAAGGAAATGCCATCTAGCTCTGCACTTGATTCACCTTCTGTTTTGAGTAAGCTTGCGATACCTAAAGCTGCTTCTGCTATTCGTTCTGATATGTCGCATGTTATTGATGATGCCACTTATGCTATGCATGATACTTATGGTGAAACTACTTCTATGCTTGATACAACTGTGCCACTTGGTGAATTTCTTGATGAACAAATTGCTAGGGTTAGAGAGAATGAAAATATTGAATTTGATAATATTGATGAAAGTGATGATGAAGACTCTCCCTCTAATGAATATGAATCACCTGTTGTTCCCGAGGGTTATGTTTTTGAAAAAGAAGATGCTCTAGCTATTTTAGCTTGCAAAGATAGATACGAACTCAAGAGGTTATTAGCTAAATGGAAGCAGCAATCTCTTAATGCTAGAATGAAACCTGACCCTGCTTTTGCTACTTCACCTATCTGTGTTACTGATAAGGATTATGAATTCTCTGTTGATCCTGATATAATTACTTTGGTTGAATCTGATCCTTTTCATGGCTATGAATCTGAAACTGTTGTGGCACATCTTACTAAATTAAATGATATTGACACCCTGTTCATTAAAGATGAGAGAACTCGTTACCTTTATATCCTTAAAATATTTCCATTCTCATTAAAGGGTGATGCTAAGATATGGTTTAATTCTCTGGATCCTGGTTTTGTGCGTAGTCCCCGGGATATGATTTATTACTTCTCTGCTAAATATTTCCCTGCTCATAAGAAACAAGCTGCCTTAAGGGATATATATATAATTTGGTGCAAATTGAAGAAGAGAGTCTCCCACAAGCTTGGGGGAGGCTTCTCAAGTTACTTAATGCTTTGCCTGATCATACTCTTAAGAAAAATGAAATACTTGATATCTTTTATAATGGACTAACTGATGCTTCTAGAGATTACCAGGATAGTTGTGCTGGTTCAGTTTTCAGGGAAAGAACACCGGATGAAGCTGAAATTCTATTGAATAATATGTTGACAAATGAAAATAATTGGGCACTTCCTGAGCCTATTCCTAAACCAACTCCGAAGAAGAGATGTGTTCTATTTCTCAGTCCTGAAGATATGCAAGAGGCAAAGAAATCTATGAAAGAAAAAGGTATTAAAGCTGAAGATGTTAAGAATTTACCTCCTATTGAAGAAATACACGGTCTTAATTTATCGCTGCTACCTCTTGAGCATTGCGTTGGTTTTCCCCGAAGAGGAAGGGATGATGCAGCAAAGTAGCGTAAGTATTTCCCTTAGTTTTTGAGAACCAAGGTATCAATCCAGTAGGAGGCTACGCGCGAGTCCCTCGTACCTGCACAAAACAAATAAATCCTCGCAACCAACGCAAATGGGGTTGTCAATCCCTATAAGGCCACTTACGAGAGTGAGATCTGATAAGATAATATTTTTGGTATTTTTGTGATAAAGATGCAAAGTAAAATAAAGGCAAAGAAAATAGCAAAGTAAATAACTAAGTAGTAGGAGATTAATATGATGAAGATAGACCTGGGGGCCATAGGTTGCACTAGTGGCTTCTCTCGGGAGCATACGTATTCTACGGTGGGTGAACAAATTACTGTTGAGCAATTGACAGAATTGAGCATAGTTATGAGAATATCTAGGTATGATCGTGTATATAGGCATCACGTCTGAGACAAGTAGATCGACTCCTGCCTGCATCTACTACTATTACCCCTCTCATCGATCACTATCTAGCATATATCTAGAGTATTAAGTTAAAAATAGAGTAACACCTTAACCAAGATGACATGATGTAGAGGGATAGACTCATGCAATATGAAGAAAACCCAATCTTGTTATCCTCAATGGCAATAATACAATACGTGCCTTGCTGCCCCTACTGTGACTGGGAAAGGACACCGCAAGATTGAACCCAAAGGTAAGCACTTATCCCATTGCAAGAAAGATCAATCTAGTAGGCCAAACCAAACTGATAATTCGAAGAGACTTGCAAAGATAACCAAACATACATAAAAGAATTCAGAGAAGATTCAAATATTATTCATAGATAGACTTGATCATAAACCCTCAATTCATCGGTCTCAACAAACACACCACAAAAATAAGATTACATCGAATAGTTCTCCAAAAGAGAGGGGGAGAACATTGTATTGAGATCCAAAAGGAGAGAAGAAGCCATTTAGCTACTAACTATGGACCCGTAGGTCTGAGGTAAACTACTCACACTTCATCGTAGGGGCTATGGTGTTGATGTAGAAGCCCTCCATGATCGATGCCCCCTCCGGCGGAGCTCCGGAATAGGCCCCAAGATGGGATCTCGTGCATACAGAAAGTTGCGGCGGCGGAATTAGGGTTTTGGCTCCATATCTGATAGTTTGGGGGTACGTAGGTATATATAGGAGGAAGGAGTACGCCGGTGGAGCAACAGGGGGCCCATGAGGGTGGAGGGCGCGCCTGGGGAGGGGGGGGTAGGCGCGCCCCCTACCTCATGGCCTCCTCTTTTCTTTCTTGACGTAGGGTCCACGTCTCCCGGTTCTTGTTCGTTCAGAAAATCATGTTCCCGAAGGTTTCATTCCGTTTGGACTCCGTTTGATATTCCTTTTCTTCGAAACCCTAAAACAGGCAAAAACAGCAATTCTGGGCTGGGCCTTCGGTTAATAGGTTAGTCCCAAAAATAATATAAAAGTGGATAATAAAGCCCAATAATGTCCAAAACAGTAGATAATATAGCATGGAGCAATAAAAAATTATAGATACGTTGGAGACGTATCAAGCACCCCCAAGCTTAATTCCTGCTCGTCCTCGAGTAGGTAAATGATAAAACAGAATTTTATGTGGAGTGCTACTTGGCATAATTTTAATGTAATTCTTCTTAATTGTGGTATGAATATTCAGATCCAAAAGATTCAAGACAAAAGTTCATACTGACATAAAAATAATAATACTTCAAGCATACTAACTAAGCAATTATGTCTTCTCAAAATAACATGGCCAAAGAAAGTTCATCCCTAAAAAATCATATGGTTTAGTCATGTTTCATTTTCGTCACACAAGAATGCTCTCATCATGCACAACCCCGATGACAAGCCAAGCAATTGTTTCATACTTTAGTAATCTCAAACCTATAAACGTTCACGCAATATATGAGCGCGAGCCATGGACATAGCACTATGGGTGGAATAGAATATAATGAGGGGGGTTATGTGGAGAAGACAAAAAAAGAGAAAGTCTCACATCAACGAAGCTAATCAATGGGCTATGGAGATGCCCACCTATTGATGTTAATTCAAGGAGTAGGGATTGCCATGCAACGGATGCACTAGAGCTATAAATGTATGAAAGCTCAACAACAGAAACTAGTGGGTGTGCATCCAACATGCTTGCTCATGAAGACCTAGGGCACTTGAGGAGGCCCATTGTTGGAATATACAAGCCAAGTTCTATAATGAAAAATTCCCACTAGTATATGAAAGTGACAAAACAAGAGACTCTCTAACATGAAGATTAAGGTGCTACTTTGAAGCACAAGTGTGGCAAAGGATAGTAACATTGTCCCTTCTATCTTTTTCTCTCATTTTTTTCTTTTTTTTGGGACTTCTCTTTTTTATGGCCTTTCTCTTTTTTTGGACCTTCTCTTTTTTATGGCCTTTCTCTTTTTTTTATGTATTCCTCACTTGGGACAATGCTCTAGAAAATTATGATCATCATGTTGGAAATATGCCCTAGAAGCAATAATAAATTAGTTATTATTATATTTCATTGTTCATGATAATCGTTTATTATCCATGCTATAATTGTATTGGTAGGAAACTCAGATACATGTGTGGATACATAGACAACACCATGTCCCTAGTAAGCCTCTAGTTGACTAGCTCGTTGATCAATAGATGGTTACGATTTCCTGACCATGGACATTGGATGTCGTTGATAACGGGATCACATCATTAGGAGAATGATGTGATGGACAAGACCCAATCCTAAGCCTAGCACAAAGATCGTGTAGTTCGTATGCTAAAGCTTTTCTAATGTCAAGTATCATTTCCTTAGACCATGAGATTCTACAACTCCCGGATACTGTAGGAGTGCTTTGGGTGTGCCAAACATCACAACGTAACTGGGTGGCTATAAAGGTACACTACAGGTATCTCCGAAAGTGTCTGTTGGGTTGGCACGAATCGAGACTGGGATTTGTCACTCTGTGTAACGGAGAGGTATCTCTGGGCCCACTCGGTAGGACATCATCATAATGTGCACAATGTGACCAAGGAGTTGATCACGGGATGATGTGTTACTGAAAGAGTAAAGAGACTTGCCAGTAACGAGATTGAACAAGGTATCGGGATACCGACGATCGAATCTCGGGCAAGTATCGTACCGCTAGACAAAGGGAATTGTATACGGGATTGATTAAATCCTTGACATCGTGGTTCATCCGATGAGATCATCGTGGAGCATGTGGGAGCCAACATGGGTATCCAGATCCCGCTGTTGGTTATTGACCGGACAGTTGTCTTGGCCATGTCTGCATGACTCCCGAACCCGTAGGGTCTACACACTTAAGGTTCGATGACGCTAGGGTTATAGGGAAAGTATGTACGTGGTTACCGAATGTTGTTCGGAGTCCCTGTATGAGATCTCGGATGTCACGAGAAGTTCCGGAATGGTCCGGAAGTAAAGATTAATATACAGGAAGTATGGTTTTGGCCACCGAAAGTGTTCCGGGCATCACCGGTAGTGTACCGGGACCACAGGAGGGGTCCAGGGGTCCACCAGGTGGGGCCACCAGCCCCAGAGGCCTACATGGGCCAATAGTGGGAAGGGACCAACCCCTAGGTGGGCTGGGGTGCCTCCCACCAAGGCCCAAGGTGCCTCCAAGAGGGGAGGGGGGCAAACCCTAGGGCAGATGGGCCCTAAGGCCCACCTCAGGTGCGCCTCCCCCTCTCCCCCTTGTGGCCGCCACCCTAGATGGGATCTAGGGCTGCCGCCACCCCTAGGGAGGAAACCCTAGGTGGGGGCGCAGCCCTCCCTCTCCCCCTATATATAGTGGAGGCAAAGGGGCAGCCCAACAGATGAAGTTCCTCCCCTATTGGCGCAGCCCTACCCCTCTCCCTCCTCGTCTCTCGTAGTGCTTGGCGAAGCCCTGCTGGAGTCCCGCGCTCCTCCACCACCACCACGCCGTCGTGCTGCTGCTGGATGGAGTCTTCCCCAACCTCTCCTTCTCCCCTTGCTGGATCAAGGCGTAGGAGACGTCACCGGGCTGTACGTGTGTTGAACGCGAAGGTGCCGTCTATTCGGCACTAGGATCATCGGTGATTTGGATCACGACGAGTACGACTCCATCACCCCCGTTCACTTGAATGCTTCCGCTTAGCGATCTACAAGGGTATGTACATGCACTCTCCTTCCCCTCGTTGCTAGATTACTCCATAGATTGATCTTGGTGATGCGTAGAAAATTTTAAATTTCTGCTACGTTCCCCAACAGTGGCATCATGAGCTAGGTCTATGCATAGTTTCTATGCATGAGTAGAACACAAAGCAGTTGTGGGCGTCGATATTGTCAATTTACTTGCCGTTACTAGTCTTATCTTGATTCGGCGGCATCGTGGGATGAAGAGGCCCGGACCGACCTTACACGTACTCTTACGTGAGACTGGTTCCACCGACTGACATGCACTAGTTGCATAAGCTGGCTAGCGGGTGTCTGTCTCTCCCACTTTAGTCGGATCGGATTCGATGAAAAGGGTCCTTATGAAGGGTAAATAGAAATTGGCATATCACGTTGTGGTTTTCGCGTAGGTAAGAAACGTTCTTGCTAGAAACCTATAGCAGCCACGTAAAAACTTGCAACAACAATTAGAGGACGTCTAACTTGTTTTTGCAGCATATTCCTTGCGATGTGATATGGGCAAAAGGATGTGATGAATGATATATGTGATGTATGAGATTGATCATGTTCTTGTAATAGGAATCACGACTTGCATGTCGATGAGTATGACAACCGGCAGGAGCCATAGGAGTTGTCTTAATTTATTTATGACCTGCGTGTCAACATAAACGTCATGTAATTACTTTACTTTATTGCTAAAACATTAGCCATAGTAGTAGAAGTAATAGATGACAAGACAACTTCAAGAAGACACGATGATGGAGATCATGGTGTCATGCCGGTGACAACGATGATCCTGGAGCCCCGAAGATGGAGATCAAAAGGAGCAAAATGATATTGGCCATATCATGTCACTATTTGATTGCATGTGATGTTTATCATGTTTTACATCTTATTTTCTTAGAATGACGGTAGCTTAAATAAGATGATCCCTCGTAATAATTTCAAGAAAGTGTTCCCCCTAACTGTGCACCGTTGCGAAGGTTCGTTGTTTCGAAGCACCACGTGATGATCGGGTGTGATAGATTCTAACGTTCGAATACAACGGGTGTAAGCCAGATTTACACACGCAATACACTTAGGTTGACTTGATGAGCCTAGCATGTACAGACATGGCCTCGGAACACGGAAGACCGAAAGGTCGAGCATGAGTCGTATAGAAGATACGATCAACATGAAGATGTTCACCGATGTTGACTAGTCCGTCTCACGTGATGATCGGACACGGCCTAGTTGACTCGGATCATGTTTCACTTAGATGACTAGAGGGATGTCTATCTGAGTGGGAGTTCATTAAATAATTTGATTAGATGAACTCAATTATCATGAACATAGTCTAAATTGTCTTTGCAAATATGTTGTAGATAAATAGCTCACGTTGTAGCTCCCTGTTTCAATACGTTCCTAGAGAAAGATTAAGTTGAATGATATTGTAAGCAATGATGCGGACTAGGTCCGTAGTCCGAGGAGTGTCCTCACTGCTACACAGAAGGCTTATGTCTTTGATGCACCGCTCGATGTGCAAACCCCTACAACGTCGTCTGTGGATGTTGTGAACACCTGATAGACACATCCTGATGACTACTTGATAGTTTAGTGCACCATACTTTACGGCTTAGAATCGGGATTCCAATGACGTTTTGAACGACATAAGACATATGAGATGTTCCAAGAGCTGAAATTGGGATTTCAGGCTCATGCCTGTGTTGAGAGGTGTGAGACCTCTGACAAGTTCTTTAGCCAACAAGATGGAGGAGAATAGCTCAACTGGTGAGCATGTGCTCAGAATGTCTGGGTGCTACAATCACTTAAATCGAGTGGGAGTTAAACTTCCAGATAAGATAGTGATTGATAGAGTTCTCTAGCCACTATCACTAAGCTACTAGATCTTCGTGATGAACTATGACATGCAAGGGATGGAGTTGATCCCGGAGCTGTTCGCGGTGCTTAAGACCGTAAAAGGTAGAAATCAAGAAGGAGCATCAAGTGTTGATGGTTTAACAAGGCCACTGGTTTCAAGAAGGGCAAGGGCTAGAAGGGAAACTTCATGGATGGCAAACCAGTTGCCGCTCCAGTGAAGGAACCCAAGGTTGAACCCAAAGCCGAGACTGAGTGCTTCTATTGTAAGGGGAACAGTCACTGGTAGCGGAATTACCCAAAATGTATGATAGATAAGAAGGCTGGCAACTTCAACAAAGTATATACGTGTTATTAATGTGTACCTCACTAGTACTCCTAGTAGCACCTGGGTATTGGATACTGGTTCAGTTGCTATTATTGGTGACTTGAAGAAAAAGCTACGGACTAAACGGAGACTAGCTAAGGGCGAGGTGACGATGTGTGTTGGAAGTGTTTCCAAAGTTGATGAGATCACCATCACACGCTCCATCTGCCTTCGGGATTAGTATTGAACCTAGATAAATGTTATCAGGTGTCTACGTTGAGCATGAATATGATTAGATCATGTTCATTGCAATACGGTTATTCATTTAAATTAGAGAATAATGGTTATTCTGTTTACATGAATAATACCTTTCATGGTCATGCACCCTATGTGAATGGTTCATTGAATCTCGGTCGTGGTAATACACATGTTCACGCCAAAGGATGTAGAGTTAATAATGATAGTACCACTTTCTTGTGGCACTGCTGCTTAGGTCATATTGGCGTAAGATGCATGAAGAAACTCCATGTCGATGGATGTTTGGAGTCACTTGATTTTTGAATCGCTTGACACATGCGAGCCATACCTCATGGGCAGGATGACTAAGACCCCATTTTCAGGTACAGTGAAACGGGCAAGTGACTTGTTGGAAATCATGCATGCTGATGCATGTGATCCAATGAGAATTAAAGCGTGCGGTGGATATCGCTATTTTCTCATCTTCACTGACGATTTGGGTAGATATAGGTATATCAACTTAATGAAGCACAAGTCTGAAACGTTTGAAAAGTTCAAGCAATTTCAGAGTGAAGTTAAGAATCATGATAACAATAAGATCATGTTCCTACGATCTGATCAAAAGGGGATTTTCTGAGTTATGAGTTTGACAATCACTTAAGACATTGTGGAATTGTTTTACTGTTGAAGCCACCTGGAGCACCACAAGGTAATGGTGTGTCCGGACGTCGTAATCGAACTCTATGAGATATGGTGCGATCTATGATGTCTTTTACCAATCTACCGTATTCATTTTGAGGTTATGCGTTAGAGACAGCTGCATTCACTTTAGATAGGACACCATCTAAGTCCGTTGAAACGACATCATGTGGACATTGGTTTGGCAAGAAACCAAAGTTGTCACTTCTTAATGTTTGGGGCTGCGATGCTTAAGGATTCAGCCGGAGAAGCTCAAACCCAAAGCGGACAAACACATCTTCATAGGATACCCAAAGGTGACAGTTGGTTACACCTTCTATCTCAGATCCGAGGGCAAATTGTTTGTTGCTAAGAACGGGTCCTTTCTCGAGAAGGAGTTTCTCTCGAAAGAATTAAGTGGGAGGAAGATAGAACTTGATGAGGTTGTCGAACCTTTACTTCAACCAGAGAGTGATGCAACACAGAAAGATGTTTTCTGTGGTGCCTACATCTGTTGAATAGGAAGTTAATGATAGTGATCATGAAGCTTCGGATCAAGTTGCTATTGAACCTCGTAGGTCGACAAGGATATGTACTACTCCTGAGTGGTACGGTAATCCTATCTTAGATATCATGTTGTTAGACAACAATGAACCTACGAGCTATGGAGAAGCGATGGTGGGCCCGTATTCTGACAAATGGTTAGAAGCCATGAAATCTGAGATAGGATCCATGTATTAGAACAAAGTAGGAACTTTGGTGGACTTGCCCGATGATCGGCAAGCCATTGAGATAAATGGATCTTTAAGAATAAGACGGACGTGGGCGGTAATGTTACCGTCTATGAAGCTTGACTTGTGGGAAAGAGTCTTTTCACAAGTTCAAGGAGTTGACTACGATGAGAATTTCGCACCCGTAGCGATGCTTAAGTCCGTCAGAATCATGTTAGCATTAGCTGTATTTTTCGATTATGAAATCTTACGGATGGATGTCAAAACAAGTTTTCTTACCAGTTTTCGTAAGAAAAGGTTGTATGTGATACAATAAAAGGTTTTGTCGATCCTAAGGATGCTAAAAGGTATGCTGGCTCCAGCGATCCTTCTTTGGATTAGAGCAAGCATCTCGGAGGCGGAATATATGCTTTGCTGGAGTGATCAAAGCTTTTAGGTTTATACAATGTTTGCTAGAAACTTGTATTTACAAGAAAGTGAGTGGGAGCACTACAATATTTCTGATAAGTATATGTGGATGACATATTGTTGATCCGATGATGGAGAAGGTTTAGTTGGGTTTTGGACCAACATGGAGGGGTGTTGGGCTGCAACACACACGATGCCTTTTTGGTCCCTTGGTTAACTGTTGGAGTATCAAACGAAGTCCAAATGGTACGAAACTTGACAGGCGGTCTACCGGTAGTAAACCAAGGCCGCTTGGCAAGTCTCGGTCCAATCCAGAAATGTTTAATCCCCACACACGAAAGAAAGGTAGAAATGACCACCGGAGGAGAACGAAGCACCGGAATGCAAAACGGACAATGGGGAAAATGCTCGAATGCATGAGACGAACACGTATGCAAATGCAATGCACATGATGACATGATATGATATGCATGGCAACAATAACAACACAAGGAGACAAAGGCCCGAACCCGAGAAAATAAAATAACTTAACGCCGGAAACGGCAAGAGTTGGAGTACAAATTGGGTAAATCATATCCGGGGTGTTACAACACTCCACCACTATGAAAGGATCTCGTCCCGAGATCTAGGACTGAAAGAACGCCGGGTACTTAGAACGGAGGTGATCCTCGCGTTCCCAGGTAGCTTCACAGTCGGAATGGTGTGACCACTTGACTTTGAGGAATTTGATTAACTTGTTGCGAGTCTTGCGTTCAGTCTCTTCAAGAAAAGCCACTGGGTGCTCACGATAAGAAAGATCTTCTTGGAGCTCAATGTCCTCAAAGTTGACGGTGTGGTCAGGAGTCTTGAAGCACTTTTGAAGCTGAGAGACATGGAACACATCATGAACATTTGCAAAGTTTGAAGGAAGCTCGAGTTGATAGGCGAGGTCGCCTCTCTTGCTGATAATCTTGAAAGGTCCCACGTATCTGAGGGCAAGCTTCCCTTTGATACCGAAGTGACGAGTACCTTTCATAGGAGAGACGCGGAGGTAAACATGATCTCCGATCTAGAAAGCCAAATCACGGTGCTTACTATCATAGTAGCTCTTCTGGCGGGATTGGGCTGCTTTGAGGTTATCACGAATGACTTTGCACATTTCCTCTGCCTCTGTGATTAAGTCATTACCCAAAAGCTGACGTTCACCGGTTTCAGACCAGTTGAGAGGGGTGCGGCACTTCCTGCCATACAGAAATTCAAATGGGGCCTTTCCTGAACTTGCTTGAAAACTGTTGTTGTAGGAGAATTCAGCATATGGAAGACAATCCTCCCACTTCATGCCGAAGGAGATGACACAAGCCCTGAGCATATCTTCAAGAATCTGATTGACACGCTCGACTTGACCGCTAGTTTGAGGATGGAAAGCTGTGCTGAAGCGGATGTTAGTGCCCATGGCCTTTTGAAAAGAATCCCAAAACTTGGAGGTAAAGATGCCGCCACAGTCTGAAGAGATCACTTGTGGAATACCGTGCAGAGAGACAATCCGAGAGGTATAGAGTTCCGCCAATTGAGCTGCAGTGATTGACTCTTTGATAGGCAGAAAGTGAGCCAGTTTAGTGAGTTTGTCGATAACAACGAATATAGAATCATTGCCACATTTGGACTTTGGAAACCCAGTCACGAAGTCCATCTCAATGTGGTCAAACTTCCATTCTGGAATGGCAAGAGGTTGGAGGAGACCAGCTGGCCTTTGGTGTTCTGCTTTTACTCTTCTGCAGACATCACACTCATTCACGAACTGAGCAATTTCGCGCTTCATTCGAGTCCACCAATAATCCTGCTTGAGGTCCTGATACATCTTCGTGCTCCCAGGGTGGATGGAGAGGAGAGAATTGTGAGCCTCGTTCGTGATCACTTTACGAAGGTCACCTTTGGGCACAACAATACGATCCTCGAAGAAGAGAGTATCCTTGTCATCAAGGCGGTAGCACTTGTACTTGGGTTGACTCTTGGCAATCCCAATCTTCACCTTTTTCACCATAGCATCAAGAAGCTGGGCTTGGCGAATCTGGTCTTCCAAGGTAGGAGAGACTTGAAGGTTGGCGAGGAAACCTTGAGGAACAACTTGCAGATTGAGTTTGCGTAAAGCTTCACAAAGCTCGGGTTGATAAGGCTTGAGAATCAGACTGTTGCAATAAGCCTTCCTGCTCAATGCGTCAGCAATCACATTGGTCTTGCCTGGAGTATACTTGATACTCAGATTATACTCTTGAATCATTTTGACCCATCGAGTCTGCCTGAGGTTGAGATTCGGCTGAGTGAAGATGTACTTGAGACTCTTGTGGTCAGTGAATATGTCCACTTTTCTTCCCAATAAGAGATGTCTCCAAGTCAAAAGAGCATGCACAACTGCCGCCAACTCGAGATCATGAGTGGGGTAGTTCTTTTCATTGGGCTTCAATTGGCGAGAGGTATAAGCGACAACTTTCTTCTCTTGCATCAACACTGCACCAAGACCTTGGAGAGAGGCATCACAAAAGACCTCGTATGGCTTGGATTCATTAGGCGGAGTCAGAACTAGAGCGGTGACCAATTTCTCTTTCAACGTGTTGAAAGCAATGTCACACTCCGGAGACCAAACGTACTTGACGTGCTTTTGGAGAAGATCTGAGAGAGGATTCACGATCTTAGAAAAGTTTTCAATGAATCTTCGGCAATAGCTTGCAAGACCGAGGAAGCTACGGAGTTGCTTCACGTTCTGAGGAGGTTCCCAATTCACAATTGCAGACACCTTCTCAGGATTCACCGAATGCCCTTAGCAGAGATGATGTGTCCAAGATAAAGAACCTTATCGAGCCAAAATTCGCACTTGGAGAACTTGGCGTAGAACTGGTGTTCCCTTAGCTTATGAAGCACCAAACGCAAGTGCTTGGCATGATCTTCCTTGTTCTTCGAGAAAACCAGAATGTCGTCGAGATAGACCAAAATGAAGTCATTGGTGTAGGCGTTGAAGATGAAGTTCATCATGCGAGAGAACGTCGGAGGAGCGTTGACGAGGCCAAAAGACATGACAGTGTATTCATATGAACCATGGCTTGTCCTGAAAGCCGTCTTGGGAATATCTTGTTCATGAATTTGAATCTTATGATAACCCATAGGGAGATCAGGCTTGGAGAATACTTGGGCACCTTTGAGTTGTTCGAACAGCTCGTTGATGTTGGGAAGTGGGTATTTGTTCTTGATGGTCTTCTTGTTCAATGGACGGTAATCAGCACAAAGTCGGTCCGTTCCATCCTTCTTCTTCACAAAAAGAACACCACAACCCCATGGAGAAGAACTAGGCCGGATGAGACCCATTCTCTCTTGAATATCGAGTTGCTTCTTCAGCTCCTTCAACTCTTCAGGTCCGAGCTTGTAAGGACGCTTGCACACTGGTTCCGTGCCAGGCTCAAGATCGATGACGAATTCAACTGGCCGGTGCGGAGGCATTCCTGGAAGCTCTTCTGGAAAGACGTCTTGATATTCGCAAATGACTGGAATTTGCGAGATAGCATCCAGTTAACCCTTCTCATGGAGAGAAAACAGACGGATGGTATCATCACGAGTGGCAAAGACAATTACATCTTCAGACGAATGAGTCAATTGAATCTGCCTGGCTGCACAATCAAGATGCGCCTTGTGCTTAGAAAGCCAATCCATTCCGAGAATAAGATCAAAATCCGAGTTACCAAGAACCACTGGAGAAGAGAGAAACTTGTAATCGCCCGAGAGATATCGGGAGCAACCAAACTAGAAGTCAAAAGCTTGCTGGGAGAAACAACTTGCATGACTTTGGGAATGATCTCAGTATCAACATTGTGCTTCGATGCAAAAGGGCATGACAAGAAAGAATGCGATGCACTAGTATCAAAAAGTACTTTTGCAGGAACATCGTTAACAAGAAGGTTACCCATGATGACATCTGACGAGTCCTCTGCCTGAGCTGCATTCATCAAGTTGACCTTGGCGTGCTTGGGGTTATGCTTGACCACAGCTGTACTTGCTGATTTCACAGGAGGAGGAGGAGGGAGACGCCTCTGGTTGAAACACTTGTTGGCATAGTGACCCTTTTGTTGGCACTTGTTGCACGTGACCTCTGAAAGCGGACGGTGATATGGAGCACTTGATCTTGGAGCTTGAGACGAAGTCTTGTTCTGAAAGCCAGGGTTGGGTGGGTGGGAAGATCCACTTCCACCTTTGCTCTTCTGATACGGCTCACGAAATGGAGGAGGAGGAAGCCAATACTTCTGCTGCTTGGCCACTTGAGTAGAGGAAGAAGGAGTAACATCTCTGACTCACTTCTTGGAAGCATCACACCTCAGTTGAGCGGCCTCTTGCTTCAATGTCATGTTGTAGAACTCATCGTACCTCAAGGGCTCAAAGAGAACAAGAGCTAGCTGAATTTCTTCTCTAAGACCACCACTGAACTGGTATATCATGCTCTTCTCATCAGGTACGTCCTGCTTAGCAAAGCGGGCAAGCTTTTGGAACAACTTGTTGTAGTCATAGACAAACAAAGAGCCTTGCTTCAGGTTGCGGAATTCCTCACGCTTGCTTTCAACCACGCTCTGAGGGATATGGTGAGCTTTGAAGTCTTGACGGAATTCATCCCAAGTGATCACACGTCCACCTCAGGAATTCTTGTACTGCTGAAACCATTCTGCAGCTTGATCTTTGAGTTGGAAGGAAGAGAACTTGATGAAGTCCTCAGGCCTGATGTTACTGCACTCGAAATGCTTGCACAGATCCATGAGCCAATCGTCAGTATTAGTAGCCTCAACACAATTGCTGAAAGTCTTTAGCCCGTTAGCAAGGAACTGGTTGAGTGTAGCAAAGTGATTCTGATTGTTGCCTTGGTTCGCTTGATTGCGCTCTTGAAGAATTTGCATGATCAACTGTGTGTTTGCATTGGTTGCGGCCATCATAGCTTGCCATGCCTCCGGAGGAGGTGGAGGTGGTGGCGGATCTTGATTCTGATTCTGATTGGTGCTCTTAGCGGGAGCCATCCTAAAGAGGTTGACCACCGTTAGCACATTGACAGATAAAATGAAGATGAATCCAACGGAATGAAAATTGCAACATAAAGTCTTCACATCCGAACCAAATGAATGAATGCATCCTCTTGAAATGGTCACATATCCATAAATTGAGAAGCCACTTAGAATTTAGATAGAGAAACAAATCAACAAGGTACGGATCAAGAACGAATACTCGGTAATAAATCCCAATCTCAAACCAAATATCCGTGGAAGAAGAACTAGAGCTACGAGAATTCCCACCTATGAAACTCCCGAACCTTTCCGGTTATGCAATCAGGTGTTGGGGATACAGGGGAAGCATAATATCTCACCCAAATCTAGCAAATCCTACATCTAGCTGTATCCATCCTTCAACACATAACCGAGAAAAAACTTCGGAAACCATCTACCTCAACCTTCGAAAAGCATATGTTATACAAGTTATGGCGATACTCCCGAACTCCCGCCCTAGTACTGGGTGGCGTCGAGGTTATCTCACCAACGAACTGCATAAAAGAGATTTTCGATGTCAGCATACTAAACTCAGGTATTCCAGAACTGCAACGATAAAATTATGACGACAACACCTCAGAGCTCAACTCCCCGGGACACTTCCACAAAACCCCTGACAGGAGGCACCAAGACAATGTTCTCGTCATAAAACCATCGGAACGATTCCAAGATACCCGCGTGATCCTACATTTTTTTTAGTGAAATTTGAGAAGAGAAGAGTCAAAACTCTATGTCAGGATGCCTTACCAGAGCGATGAGGCGACTGGGAAGTAAAAAGAATTCCTAAACTCTCCGATATATAATTCCTAAATGACTTAAAACATTTTTCTAGACACAACTCGGCCGCTAGAAACGATCAAGCAATGGGGCTCCTAAGGTCGGGGAAGGCTCTGATTACCAACTTGTAACGCCCTCGATGCGGCTATAGCTCCCACGTGTCAAGGCATGACTTAGAGACATAACCGCATTGAAAGCAATGTCGCAAGTTAGGCAATCTTCACAACATCCCATGTAATATAAATAATAAAGGGGAGATAACATAGTTGGCTTACACTCACCACGTCAATCAAAGTGCATAAATAACATTACATCATCCAAACACTCATGGCCGGACTACGGCGCCAAAATAAAACATAACCCAACATGCGACACGGTCCCGATCACCCCAACGGGGCACCACTACTGATCATCAGGGAAAGACACGTAGTATCATTGAGAGTCCTCGTCGAACTCCCACTTGAGCTCAAGCACGTTACCTGGAGCGGAATCATTAGGCCCTTCATCTGGTTTGGAAGTAATCTGTGAGCCACATGGACTCAGCAATCTCGCACCCTCGCGATCAAGACTATTTAAGCTTATAGGTAAGGCAAGGTAAAATATGTGGAGCTGCAGCAAGCGACTAGCATATATAGTGGCTATACTGTTCGCAAAAGAGAGCGAGAAGAGGAGGCAAAGCGCGAGCAAGAAACTAGAGAGCAACCTGCGCAAACATTACTCCAACACCGTGTCCACTTCCCGGACTCCGCCGAGAAGAAGCCATCACGGACACTCACACAGTTGATTCATTTTAATTAAATTAAGGTTCAAGTTATCTACAACCGGACATTAACAAATTCCCATCTGCCCATAACCGCGGGCACGGCTTTCGAAAGTTCAAATCCCTGCAGGGGAGTCCCAACTTAGCCCATGACAAGCTCTCACAGTCAACGAAGGAATAGACCTCCTCCCGAGACGTTCCGATCAGAGTCGGTATCTCGGTTCTTCAAGACACTTCGACAGGTTAAAACAAGTCCAGCAACACCGACCGGATGTTCCGACAAATCCCGATAGGAGCTGCACATATCTCATTCTCAGGGCACACTCAGATGAGACATCCTACGAGTAAAACTAACCCTCAAGTTGCCCCGAGGTGGCCCCGCAGTCTACTCGGTCGGACCAACACTCAGAGGAGCACTGGCCCGGGGGGGTTTAAATAAGATGACCCTCGGGCTCCGGAAACCCAAGGGAAAAAGAGGCTAGGTGGAAACTGGTAAAACCAAGGTTGGGCATTGCTGGAAAAGCTTTAATCAAGGCGAACTATCAAGGGGTTCCCATTATAACCCAACCGCGTAAGGAACGCAAAATCCGGGAACATAACACCGATATGACGGAAACTAGGGCGGCAAGAGTGGAACAAAACACTAGGCGAGAGGCCGAGCCTTCCACCCTTTACCAAGTATATAGATGCTTTAAGATAACATGGCAATATAATGATATCCCAACAAGTAAATAATGTTGCAATAAGGAACGGTCTCCAAACTTCACCTGCAACTAGCAACGCTATAAGAGGGGCTGAGCAAAGCGGTAACATAGCCAATCAATGGTTTGCTAGGACATGGTGGGTTAGAGGTTTGACATGGCAATTTGGGAGGCTTGAAAGCAAGTGGTAGGCATCGTAGCATAGGCATAGCAAAAGAGCGAGCATCTAGCATAGCAAAGATAGTAGTGATTTCGAGGGTATGATCATCTTGCCTGCAAAGTTGTCAGAGTTAACTGGATCCTCGAAAGCAAACTCAACGGGCTCCTCGTTAGAGAACTCGTCTCCCGGCTCTACCCAAACAAGACAAACAAGCAACAAGGACACAATCAACCACGTGCAAACTCAAACAACATGATGCAAAGATGATATGCTATGCGGGATGCAATATGCGATGCATATCCAAGATTTGACAAGGGATGCATGAACCTGGCCTCAACTTGGAAATCCAAGTGTGCCACTGGAAATATGAGATGAAATCGCTTGAAAACAATATAAAGAACACCGGAATCGGAGTTCCATTTTGGAATTGGCAAGCGATTCAAATATGACCATGTTCTGCGATTTACAGCAAGTAGCCATCTAAATGCAACAAGATGATCATGCTACAGCACTCAAACATGGCATCAAAGTACATGGCAGGGATCCATTCATGAAGCTTAACAAAAGTCTAGCACTGAGCTACGACCAATTCATCCATTAACAGGTTCAAACAAGCATGGCGAAAATGCATTTGGTAAACAGATCTCAGACTTAGTGAAATTAACACTTATCTGGAATTTCAGATCAGCTAGCACTCTTCGGAGCATGAAAACTATATGCTACAGGACCTGAACATGGCAAAGTAAAGCATGGCATGGAGCTACTCAAAGAGCTTAACAAAAGTCCCTTAGTGACCTTGAGCCAAAAGGGATCAGAAAATACAATTGCAAGCATGTGAACATGGCAAAAACATAATCAGATCACAGACTTAGTGAAAACTGGAGCATGCTGAAACAGATATCAAGTAGGCATGTTTACGAGCTCGATGCACTCACTATAGAGCAAGTCATGACAATCTAAGCATACACCCATCAAGAATACACAAAATTCAAGCTAGACATGGCAAGAACAATAACATAGCATGCACGGATCAACTACAACATCCTCGGCAAAATCGCTAACAAGTAGATAATGTGCCCAGATTCACGAAATGACAAAAGTAGAGCTCGATTGACTCAAGCTAGGGTGCTCCATAAATACAAACAAAGACATGGATGGATAGAGCGCTACAAGATTAACAAAACATCCTTACTGATCATCCTCAAAAGAGGCACGGATCACTAGGAAACAACATAAACATATGGCCATATGAGATAAACAGGTCAAAGACTTAGTGGAAATGCTAAGTCCCTGAAATCAGCATTACCAAGTGCCTCACTTTGCAAGATTGTGCTAGTCACCACACACATCACAAAAATACATGGGTTGCACCTCTGGAAATATGGAAAAACTCTTAACAAAACATATGTAGAGCTCATGGGCATATCATGCACACAATAATCATGGCAAAAATGACAAATATCTAATAGGAGCAGCAGATCTGACAATTAACTCAAATAGCACTCTTTTAACAGCATTTCGGGCATCAAGATGAACTCAAATGAAAATGATGCAATGAGATGAAATGATGTGCTCTCTGAGGTGAACATTTTGATATGCTATATGCCCAAAACGGAGCTATGGATGTGGAGTTATAGCATGATGAAATATGTAAATTATTAGGGTTTCGGGCAAAGAAAGTCAACCCAAACGTCCAGATCTAGATCCGCTTGCACGTGAACCGAGGAGATCGCCGGAAGACGATGTAGCTCGCCGGAGAGGATGTAGGGAGCCGGATCCGAAGCTTGCCGGCGCGAGGAGGGCGAGGCAGTGGCCGGAGGAGGCGCAGGCGACGGCGGGGCTCGGCTCCCGCTGCACGGGCGCGCGGCGGCGAGGTCCATGTAGCGACCCGACCCGAATGGATCAAGTCTCTGTGCTTAAGTGTCATCCCTGGATCGGTATGCTGACACACACAGTACTCGAGGATTTATAACAGAGGTAAATCACATGTGTAAAGTAACGTAAATACTATTACCTCAATCCAAAATAGCGGAAGTAACAAGGTTGTGGATTCCCATCAACACCAACGGCAAAGTTGAGTGTAAAAATCGTAACCCTAACGTATCACTTACTCGTCGTAAGATAATCCTGCAACATGAGACGTTGCAGCCACAAAGGGTCAGTACATTGAATGTACTGGCAAATTCACACCATAGAGAATGATGAACAATGGCTATCACTACATGCATATTTGGCTGGTGGAAAAGCTCTACGGTTATAAGGTTTTTGCGAAAAGCCAATTTTTCCCTACTGCAAAGAAATAGATTTTATTTAACTATCATGGTGGTTGTTGAACATTGAGAATGGTTGACAGCATTCTCAATCCCAATTAAGTAACATCATTAAACCCAACAAACTTAATTTAAAGTAACATGACGAGCTTCACATGATAATCCAAGTACTAGATACTCAAGATGTCCATAACCGGGGACACGGCTAACCATGATTAGTTTATACACTCTGCAGAGGTTTGCGCACTTCTCCCCACAAGACTCTATCTCCTCCGTTGGATATCTCGCACTGCATGGTGTTTGAGAAACGGATGAACGAGACATAGTCTTTCAGAAGTGCTAGCACCTTACGATCGGGTAGACCGTACCACCTACATCCCCTACATCTGCTAGTCTACCACTGTAAGAGTTCGCACGACTTAGTCAACTATGCTAGAGCCCATAATAGCTTGTGGCTGCACACGGAAGTTTCTAGCATGAAAAATCTCATGATCCCTTTGAGCCTGGGTGGCGGTCCATAAAAAAACAGGCAATCCTGGTCTACCCAGGTGCCTAGACAGGCAATCCTAGAATAACCAGGTGCCTCAATCCACCCAGATGTGTGTTTAAGTTGCCACCTTAAGTAAACCATTAATTAACAATCTCACATCTGTCATGAATACTCTTAAAACCCAATCCACGTCTACGAGCATAGCATGCCACTATAAGCATAACGTGATAGTAACTCCCAAGGGTTTGATAATAAACAGGTAATAGGTACTACCTCATCAACTACTTCCCAATACCCACATGTTATTAATCCTACTCATGCAATGTTTGAGGGTTGTAACTAATGCATAAAAACTGGGTATGAAAAGGGATATGATCAAAGTGTGAACTTGCCTGCAATGTTGATGAAGATGATTCACACTCAAGAATCTTGATAGCTCTACTCGTCACACTCCGGTCAATCTATCATAAGCAAGCAATAGTAACCACACATAAGCAATCACTCAAAAGACCAGGAAGATCGAAGAAGACGATTCGGAAAACGTCAAAACCAAGCAAATAACTCTTGCAACACAAAACAATTTCTAAAAGTACCAAAATAAAGTGAATTTGGCCTTATCAGAAAGTTTATGTCAAGAGCTTTGATTTGCAAAAAGAATCAACTCAAACGGAGCTACGAAACTCAAGTTATGATCAAACGAAGTTTTTGAATTCAAATTTGATCTAATTCAAATTTTAAACCTTTCAAAAACATGTTTAATTTGTTTATCCGGATAGAGGGGATCATAACGAAGATGTGGGCGTTGGTTTCGTTGAATTTGGACTAACGAGTAAAAAGTTATGACCGTTTGAAGAACAAGGACTAATTTGTAAAGAAATCATCATAGATAGGTCCCTGGCCGAAATCTAAAATAAAAAGAAAAATCGTTCGCTGTAAAGACTAAAACAATGAATGTTCACTACTTAAAGAAAAACGGTTTGCAAGAGAAAGAAAGAAAAAAAACTAGCATATCTAATCTACAGCGTCGAAACTAGATTGGACGGTCGAGGCTTACCGCGATGGTGAGACGAAGACGACGGAGAGGTCAGCTCCTGTGGTCGATGGTGGCGACGTCTCCGGCGATCGCCGGCGGTGACGGAGGGGTCAGGCGGACGCGGCGGAGAAAGGCGAGTTCGGGGTGGTCTCGGCGGGACTCGGGGACGTCGGGACGAGGCGCGGTGGTGACAGCGGCGAGCAATGGCGCGTGGCGGCAGAAAACTTCTCCGGCGAGATCGGGAGGACTCCCTAGGGCACGGTAGATCGAGGTTTTCGCGAAAATCGGACGAGGATGAGGTGGGAAGTATTTATAGGGGGTTGGGATTGCGCGAGGGGCCATGGAGACAGCGCCCTGGAAGTATTTGAGCGGCGGTGCTCGGCGTCGTGCTCGGGCAGGAGTCCTGCCTGTCGTGGGGAAGAAGAAGACGTGGGCCCTGCTATCAGCGAGATAGGGCGAGCGGGAGGGGATCGGGCGACCGGGGCGGAGGCGGTTCGCGCGAGGGGAGAGAGGCCATGGGCCGATTCGGCTGGCTGGGTGGGCTTCGGCCCAGTCGGCGGAGAGTTCCTTTTTTTAAAATAAAGATTTTTTTTTCAAACAAAGAAAATAACAAAAACAAAAATAACTAAAAATATTACATAGTCATATAATATATCAAAATTTTCAGAAAAAGATTTTCTACGACGTGAAAATTTTTGTAAAGAGTGCTACTGGTCTAATAAAATCCAATAAAAATCATTTTAAAAAAACCAAAATTAATTCAAATTGATTTCTCTCCAATTTTCTGTTGTAGGGAATCATGTTACCCTAATTTCCATGTATTTTATTTTTGGAGAAAATAATTTGAATAAAACTCAAATAACTCCAAACTGAAAATAAATTCAAAAGAACTTTGAATTTAATTCTTTGAAACTCCCAGCTCATATTTCATATAATTTGAAGAAGTCATTTTATCTTATCTCATGAAAATCATTGAGTTGCATAAAGTTTCAGAATTGAAATATTTCCAAATGAAATCCAATTATTTTGAAATACCCTTTCATTTAATTTAAATGGAAGAAGTCATATCATCTTCACTCAAGGGTTTTGTATTTGAAAAGAATTTGAATTCATCGAGATCAGAAAGCAAATATGAAAGTTTGGAAAGTCCTTTTATTCCTTCTCATTTAACTTTCAAAAAGTTTCGAATTCACTCACTTTCAGACAATCAATCAAACAATCAATCAAATCTATCTATTTATTATAACATTCCAAAATTTAGTATTTTGGGATGTTACACACCTACCACCATTAAAATGAATCTCGTCCTCGAGATTCGGAGAGGCTAGAAAGAAATAGGTTAGGTTCAGGGTCTTCTCAAAAGCCGTCGATCGTCTCCGGGGTCTCGGGTGCTACCACCCTTAGAAGCATCGTTACAGTTCCATCAAAACTCATATACGCCATCCTTATTCTTGACAGTGCCGGTATTCTCAAATCTTCTGTACAATTCCTTCTCTGGCTCTTTCGGTAGTGGCATAACCTTTTCCTCAATTCTTCTGTCCTTCCCTATTGGTAAGGTTATTCTGAGACTGGGTCTTCTTAGCTGATAGGTCTGGCGCCAAAACTAAACAAATATCGATATCTCATGGTGGTCAACCATTTATGGTTTCTCCTGCAGTAAATGGGTCTGGGTTGATCCTCACCGTATAACCTACGGTTGGCAACAACTACTGTGTACAAAGGAAAAATACCTATACCATTCTAAGGCTTAAACAAGGTTTTGATCGTCGGCGCTCTACTATAGGTAAGTCACTTAGATTTACCATCCCATATAGCAAGGCAAATAATGAAAGTAAGTCGGTATGGTGATCAATCCATCCCGCACCCAAATCATTACCTTGTATACGGTTTAGCGAATCTCGCATTCTAACACTCGGTCATCCTCACAAGCATTGCAGAATTTCTCTTGTCCATGAACTGCGTTCGGAATAATCCATTGATTCTGCAAGCCAAACAAACATCTATCGTTCCTTCACCACTCTCAGGTTTTGCGTAAACTCCTATAAAATCGTTGGTTGATAAGTCGTAACTCCTTCCAGGTTTTTTTTCCTTCAGCAAAATGTGCTTGCTTCTTGGCAGGTCCTGGGGCCTGTGGGTTATGGCCCATCTTATCACTTGTAGTCCTTGAACTTATCATCGGGCAACTGATCATTATTCCAACTTCCAACTTCCTAGTATTCTTAAATCCATCCAATTGTAATGTCTTCCTTCCTTCTATTGGCACCAAACTAGGACATGATTACTCAGACTTATCAGGGAATTTCCCTTGATCCATATTTCCAACATCATACCTCCTTTATATCCAATAGTAATTCACCTCTTCATCCTCGTGGGATATCCCACATATCGAGATAAAATTTATACTCATGAAGTCCATATTCCACTTCGTGGAACATCATTATCCTTTCCAGGGTCAAGCGTTCTTACAGGGTAATATTGGCCATCTCTGCATGGCACTTCTTCAACTGGGAAACGTGAAACACATCATGAACTCCTAACAGTCCTTCGGGTGACTCCAACTTGTTGGCCACTTCTCCCTATGCTCTAAAACTCGGTATATCCTACAAATCTCGGGGCTAATTTTCCCTTAACTCCAATTCGTTTAACTCCTCGCAGAGGGGACACACGAAGACATGCTCTATCTCCAATTTCATAGGCTACCTCCTTGCATTTTTTTTCTTTTTGAGTCTGCATAACTATTCTTCCTGGACTGTGCTACCTTCAGTCTATCATGAATCAACGTAACATTCTTTTCTGACTCCTTGATCACATTTGGTCCAAACAACTGACGGTCTCCAGCTTCATCCCACATACTCTTGGGGTATCACACATATCGAGACAAAACTCGTATTCATTTTGTCCGAAATCCACTCAGTGGAGTATCCTTATCTTTTCTAGGGGTCAAGGGTTCTTACAGGGTACTACCACCCTTAAAATGCACAAATCTTCCATAGACCATATTTCTCTTATCCTCAAAATGGTCAAAATCCTTCTTCATAGATTAACAACTCATAAAATCCATATCAGTACCAACGATGCTAATTTATTCATTCTCAAATGATTACAATATCTCGCTTCTCCATTACATGTCTCAACTCAACACCTCAATATAGAAGAAAAATGTTCTCACTTCTACTACTCCGTTTCTTTTGTTGCAAACTCAACTATCTAGCACAAGTTTCCTTCTCCTTAGGGCATTCTCTGGCAAAGTGCCCTACTCCATTGCAACTAAAACATATTACTTCTGACAAGTCTCGAGGTTTCCTTTTTGGGCAACTGTTGAGGTAGTGCCTTGACTCCTTGCACCTGTAACAGGTGATATGACTCAGGTCCCTCCTGGGCTCCAATCGGTTTGTCTTCCTGGACTTTTCCATTCCAATCAGGGCTTCTATTTCCTGTGGGTCATATTCTACTTCCTCTGTCGGGAATTCTACTAGATCCCCATTCAAACAATTTTGGGAGATGTGTCCTTCTTCTCCACATGAATAGAAAGACTTAGTGCAGGGTTTACTCGGGTATTCTTTAGGTGTGTCCTCCATATCTTCCTTCATCACAACTTCTTCTAAAATTTCCATGAGGGCTCCTTTCATTACTTCTTTCTTCTGCTGGATGGTTCATTGTACCATGGGGTAAATGTGACACTAAGCAGGATAGTGGGTAGTCCCTTCACACAAGAAACAAGTAATCTGCCTAATTGGGCATTCTTCAACTGGGTGACTTCCTTCACAATTAGGCCATTCATCCTTGTGTTCTTTATGGGTGTGTCCTATTTCTCCACAAATCTTACATGCACAAGGTTTCTTCATACCCTTTCCATAAGGCTTCAACTTTTGGGACACAAACCGAGGCTTTGGCATAGTCAAGTTAAATTATCTCCAAGTGGTTACTCCTTGCCATCCATTCATGGTTTGGTATATCCTCCACCAAGTAGCAGCACCTCTTTCAAAGCACTAAAGAGCAAGCTGGGTCACATCATTTCCAACTATAGGGTTATTCTCCATGTGATCCTCCATGTTCTGAATCCATCGGTCCGTCTCCATTTGACTTATCGGTCCAGGAAAACATGAGTTCATCTCCATTTGTCCTCTATTGGGTCCATGGGTTTGGGGTGAGATAAGAGAGATAGAGAGAGATACACACAATACAAACAAAAGTTTTGAAAAGACAGATTTTATTTGTGGCTGTCAGGAAAAGCATCAAACAAATGACAGCTCACAAATGCCGCATCTAACGTAGGTATACAACAGGGCTTTGGTCTTCTAAAGGTCAATAAATCTTCAACGTCTCCAAACTCTTCAAGCCTTGTTCATGCCTCCAATGGCTTCTTCCGGTCATACTTGTCTTTCTCAAGTTCTTTTGCCAGGTCATTTATGTTGTCGCAAAGTCTATCATGACATCCTTTAATATTTCTGGAGTTGCATTCCAAACTTCTGGGTTTGGACATCCTTGGCATGAACCTTGGTCCGACTGTCCTTCAGTTCCTGACGAATCTTCGGTATCTCGAGGTTTTGCTCCTCTAGCTTGGCTACTTTCAACTTTTGGGTCCTGAGTTCTTCATGAAATGCTCCTTGTCAAAATACAGCATCTTGTAGATCCATCTTAACTTCTTGATGTAAGACTCCAGATCCTGATGATGCACCGGCTAAGGTTAAATCTTCATCTTACTAATCGGTGCTCCATCAGCCTTCTTCCATCAAATCCATTCTGAAGAAATGCATCCTTAACTCAGCACGGTGACAATAGCATAAGCGGGTGATGACATCACGGATAACCATGTTTCTGCTCCTGTCATTTCCATGAGCTATCATTCCATAGTTGATATCTCCTGCCTTAGGGTTTTCTTTGACAAAACTTCGAGTTCTCATGCTCCTTGTTTCAGTCTTTCTCCAATACACCTTGATCTCGGGTATTGACAACTTCCATAGTCTGCCAAGTTCCATAAGGGTAGCCTTCCTAGGTCATACAAATCTGGGAATTCTTCAGAGCCTTCAAATTCTACTTGTCTTCGGTCTTCAACCGTTGTAGTTTCCATTATTCAGATGCACAGAAAATACTCTTCATTCCGAAGTGGTATTAGTTGTCCGATATGTTGTACTTCTTCGAGTGGTCTCATTAGTCAAATCTTCGTGTGGTCAAAAGGGGAAAGGGGTATGGTCTCACTAAAGGGAATTTTTGAATAAGCTCAGAAGAGAAGAGAGGAAAAGATCTTTTTGAAAATGAAGTTGTAGATAAAAATCTTTCCTATGGGCTTGCCAATTTCCAGGGTCACGTCCTACAGTCAACATGTGCTCTGATACCATCTTGTAGCGACCCGACCCGAATGGATCAAGTCTCTGTGCTTAAGTGTCATCCCTGGATCGGTATGCTAACACACACAGTACTCGAGAATTTATAATAGAGGTAAATCACATGTGTAAAGTAACGTAAATACTATTACCTCAATCCAAAATAGCAGAAGTAACAAGGTTGTGGATTCCCATCAACACCAACGGCAAAGTTGAGTGTATAAATCGTAACCCTAACGTATCACTTACTCGTCGTAAGATAATCCTGCAACATGAGACGTTGCAGCCACAAAGGGTCAATACATTGAATGTACTGGAAAATTCACACCATAGAGAATGATGAACAATGGCTATCACTACATGCATATTTGGCTGGTGGAAAAGCTCTACGGTTATAAGGTTTTTGCGAAAAGCCAATTTTTCCCTACTGCAAAGAAATAGATTTTATTTAACTATCATGGTGGTTGTTGAACATTGAGAATGGTTGACAGCATTCTCAATCCCAATTAAGTAACATCATTAAACCCAACAAACTTAATTTAAAGTAACATGACGAGATTCACATGATAATCCAAGTACTAGATACTCAAGATGTCCATAACCGGGGACACGGCTAACCATGATTAGTTTATACACTCTGCAGAGGTTTGCGCACTTCTCCCCACAAGACTCGATCTCCTCCGTTGGATATCTCGCATTGCATGGTGTTTGAGAAACGGATGAACGAGACATAGTCTTTCAGAAGTGCTAGCACCTTACGATCGGGAAGACTGTACCACCTACATCCCCTACATCTGCTAGTCTACCACTATAAGAGTTCGCACGACTTAGTCAACTATGCTAGAGCCCATAATAGCTTGTGGCTGCACACGGAAGTTTCTGGCATGAAAAATCTCATGATCCCTTTGAGCCTGGGTGGCGGTCCATAAAAAAACAGGCAATCCTGGTCTACCCAGGTGCCTAGACAGGCAATCCTAGAATAACCAGGTGCCTCAATCCACCCAGATGTGTGTTTAAGTTGCCACCTTAAGTAAACCATTAATTAATAATCTCACATCTGTCATGAATACTCTCAAAACCCAATCCACATCTACGAGCATAGCATGCCACTATAAGCACAACGTAATAGTAACTCCCAAGGGTTTGATAATAAACAGGTAATAGGTACTACCTCATCAACTACTTCCCAATACCCACATGTTATTAATCCTACTCATGCAATGTTTGAGGGTTGTAACTAATGCATAAAAACTGGGTATGAAAAGGGATATGATCAAAGTGTTGCCTGCAATGTTGATGAAGATGATTCGCACTCAAAAATCTTGATAGCTCTACTTGTCACACTCCGGTCAATCTATCGTAAGAAAGTAATAGTAACCACACATAAGCAATCACTCAAAAGACCAGGAAGATCGAAGAAGACGATTCGAAAAACGTCAAAACCAAGCAAATAACTCGTGCAACATAAAACAATTTCTAACAGTACCAAAATTAAGTGAATTTGGCCTTATCAGAAAGTTTAGGTCAAGAGCTTCGATTTGCAAAAGGAATCAACTCAAACGGAGCTACGAAACTCAAGTTATGATCAAACAAAGTTTTTGAATTCAAATTTGATCTAATTCAAATTTTAAACTTTTCAAAAATATGTTTAAGTTGTTTATACGGATAGAGGGGATCATAACAAAGATGTGGGCGTTGGTTTGGTTGAATTTGGACTAACGAGTAAAAAGTTATGACCGTTTCAAGAACAGGGACTAATTTGTAAACAAATCATCACAGATAGGTCCCTGGCCGAAATCTAAAATAAAAAGAAAAATCCTATCGAATGAACGTTCGCTACAGAAGCTTATGTAACGAAATCGTTCGCTGTAATGACTAAAACAACGAACGTTCACTACTTAAAGAAAAACGGTTTGCAAGAGAAAGAAAGAAAAAACAACTAGCAAATCTAATCTACAGCGTTGAAACTAGATCGGACGGTCGAGGCTTACCGCGACGGTGAGACGAAGACGACCGAGAGGTCAGCTCCTGTGGTCGACAGTGGCGACGTCTCCGGCAATCGCCGGCGGTGACGGAGGGGTCGGGCGGACGCGGCAGAGAAAGGCGAGTCCGGGGTGGTCTCGGCGGGACTCGGGGACGTCGGGACGAGGCGCGGTGGTGACGGCGGCGAGCAATGGCGCGCGGCGGCAGAAAACTTCTCCGGCGAGATCGGAAGGACTCCCTAGGGCACGGTAGATCGAGGTTTTCGCAAAAATCGGACGAGGATGAGGTGGGAAGTATTTATAGGGGGTTGGGATTGCGCGAGGGGCCATGGAGACAGCGCCCCGGGAGGATTTGAGCGGCGGTGCTCGGCGTCGTGCTCGGGCAGGAGTCCTGCCTGTCGTGGGGAAGAAGAAGACGCGGGCCCCGCTGTCAGCGAGACACGGCGAGCGGGAGGGGATCGGGCGACCGGGGCGGAGGCGGTTCGTGCGAGGGAAGAGAGGCCATGGGCCGATTCGGCTGGCTGGGTGGGCTTCGGCCCAGTCGGTGGAGAGTTCCTTTTTTAAATAAAGATTTTTTTTCAGACAAAGAAAATAACAAAAATGAAAATAACTAAAAATATTACATAGGCATATAATATATCAAAATTTTCAGAAAAAGATTTTCTACGACCTGAACATTTTTGTAAAGTCAAATAAAATCCAGAAAAATTCAAATAATTCAAAGAGTGCCACTGGTCTAATAAAATCCAATAAAAATCATTTAAAAAAACCAAAATTAATTCAAATTAATTTCTCTCCAATTTTCTGTTGTAGGGAATCATGTTACGCTAATTTCCATGTATTTTATTTTTGGAGAAAATAATTTGAATAAAACTCAAATAACTCCAAATTGAAAATAAATTCAAAAGAACTTTGAATTTAATTCTTTGAAACTCCCAACTCATATTTCATATAATTTGAAGAAGTCATTTTATCTTCTCTCATGAAAATCATTGAGTTGCATAAAGTTTCAGAATTGAAATATTTCCAAATGAAATCCAATTATTTTCAAATACCCTTTCATTTAATTTAAATGGAAGAAGTCATATCATCTTCGCTCATGGGTTTTGTATTTGAAAAGAATTTGAATTCATGGAGATCAGAAAGCAAATATGAAAGTTTGGGAAAGTCCTTTTATTCCCTCTCATTTAACTTCCAAAAAGTTTCGAATTCACTCACTTTCAGACAATCAATCAAACAATCAATCAAATCTATCTATTTATTATAACATTCCAAAATTTAGAATTTTGGGATGTTACAGTCCAGCCGGTGTCGGGCGTGGCCGGCGTCGCGGTGTGGCACGGCGGAGCGGTGGCCGCTGGCGAGGAGGGGCGGCGAAGGCGCGGGTGGAAGGAGAGGCGGCCGGGCGGCGCGGAGGGACGGGCCGCGGGGGCCTCCCGCGGGCTCGGGCGGGCCGGCGCGGCAGCGGCGATGTGGGCGCCCGCCCGGGACAGGTGGCAGCGCGGGATTAGTCGGTGGCGGGGGCGGACAACGTCCGGGCGTGTCCGGCGGCGACGGAGGAGATATTTTTAGGGTTTGAACGGGGGAGATCCGAATTTTCGAGGAGGGGTCTTTATATAGGCATAGGACGAGCTAGGAGAGTCCAAATGAGGTGCGGTTTTAGGCCACGCGATCGTGATCGAACAATCTAAATGATGGAGAAGGTTTAGGTGGGTTTTGGGCCAACATGGAGGGGTGTTGGGCTGCAACACACACGATGCCTTTTTGGTCCCTCGGTTAACCGTTGGAGTATCAAACGAAGTCCAAATGGTACGAAACTTGACAGGCGGTCTACCGGTAGTAAACCAAGGCCGCTTGGCAAGTCTCGGTGCAATCCAGAAATGTTTAATCCCCACACACGAAAGAAAGGTAGAAATGACCACCGGAGGAGAACGAAGCGCCGGAATGCAAAACGGACAACGGGGAAAATGCTCGAATGCATGAGACGAACATGTATGCAAATGCAATGCACATGATGACATGATATGAGATGCATGACCACGACAACAACACATGGAGACAAAAACCTGAACCCGAGAAAATAAAATAACTTAAGGCCGGAAACGGCAAGAGTTGGAGTACAAATTGGGTAAATCACATCCGGGGTGTTACACTTGTGTAATCCTAACCCTCTCCGGTGTCTATATAAACCAGAGAGTTTTAGTCCGTAGGACAAAACAACTACAACATATAATCATACCATAGGCTAGCTTCTAGGGTTTAGCCTCTCTGATCTCATGGTAGATGTACTATTGTACTACCCATATCACAATATTAATCAAGCAAGACATAGGGTTTTACCTCCATCAAGAGGGCTCGAACATGGGTAAAACATTGTGTCCCCTGCCTCCTGTTACCATCCGGCCTAGACGCATAGTTCGGGACCCCCTACCAGAGATCCGCCGATTTTGACACCGACAACTGGCTTTCTAAGCACAAGGCTCAACTTGATTGTGCTGCCAGGCAGATTCAATTGACACACTCGTCTGAGGATGTGATCGTTTTTGCCGCTCGTGACGATACCATTCGACTATTTTCTCTCAATGAGAAGGGCGAGTTGGATGTCATCTCTCAAATTCCAGTCGTTTGTGAATATCAAGACGTCTTTCTAGAAGAGCTTCCAGGAATGCCTCCTCACCGGCCAGTTGAATTCGTCATTGATCTTGAGCCTGGCATGGAACCTCTTTCTAAATGTCCTTACAAGCTTGGACCGAAAGAGTTGAAGGAGCTGAAGAAACAACTCGATGAACAAAAGCATATGGGTCTGATCCGACCGAGTTCTTCTACATGGGGTTGTGGTGTTCTTTTTGTCAAGAAGAAAGATGGCACGGACCGACTCTGCGTCGACTACCGTCCATTGAACAAGAAGACCATAAAGAACAAGTACCCACTTCCCAACATCAATGAGCTTTTCGAACAACTCAAGGGTGCTCAAGTATTCTCCAAGCTTGACCTTCGTATGGGCTATCATCAGATTCGCATTCGTGAACAAGATATCCCCAAGACAACATTCAGAACAACCTACGGTTCTTATGAATACACTGTCATGTCTTTCGGCCTTGTTAATGCTCCTCCAACATTCTATCGCATGATGAACTTCATCTTCAACCCTTACAAAAATGACTTCGTCTTCGTCTATCTCGATGACATTTTGGTCTTTTCCAAGAACAAGGAGGATCATGCCAAGCACTTGAGATTGGTACTCGACAAACTCAAAGAACATCAGTTCTACGCGAAGTTTTCAAACTGAGAGTTTTGGCTCGATGAGGTTCTCTACCTTGGGCATATCATCTCCGCCAAGGGCATAACTATGAATCATGAGAAGGTGTCTGCAATTGTGAATTGGGAACCGCCTCAGAATGTGAAGCAACTCCGCAGCTTCCTTGGGATCGCAAGCTATTGTCGAAGATTCGTTGAGAATTTCTCTAAGATCGCGAAGCCTCTTTCCAACCTCCTCCAGAAGCATGTGAAGTATGTCTGGACGCCTGAATGTGACATCGCTTTCAACACCCTCAAAGAGAAGTTAGTCATAGCTCCAGTTCTGACTCCTCCTGATGAATCCAAACCATTCGAAGTTTTCTGTGATGCTTCCCTTCATGGTCTCGGTGCTGTGTTAATGCAAGAGAAGAAAGTTGTGGCCTATACCTCTCGCCAGTTGAAGCCCAACTAAAAGAACTACCCCACTCGTGACCTCGAGTTGGCGGCAGTGGTCCATGCTCTTTTAACATGGATACATCTGTTGTTGGGAAGGAATGTGGACATCTTCACTGATCATAAGAGTCTCAAGTACATCTTCACTCAGCCCAACCTCAACCTCAGGCAGACTTGTTGGGTCAAAATGATTCAAGAGTATAATCCGAGTATTGAATATACTCCAGGCAAGGCCAATGTCATTGCTGACGCTTTGAGCAGGAAGGCTTACTGCAACAGTTTGATTCTCAAGCCCTTCCAACCGGATCTCTGTGAAGCTTTCCGCAAACTTAATCTCCAAGTTGTTCCTCAAGGATTCCTTGCCAACCTCCAAGTCTCTCCTACATTGGAAGATCAGATTTGTGTGGCTCAACTTCTTGATGAAATGGTGAAGAAGGTGAAGATTGGGATTGCCAAGAGCCAACCCAAGTACAAGTGATATCACCTTGATGACAAAGATACTCTATTCTTCGAGGATCACATTGTTGTTCCTAAGGGTGACCTTCGTAAAGTCATTATGAATGAGGCTCACAATTAAATTCTATCTATTCATCCCGGAAGTACAAACATGTACCATGACCTCAAGCAGTCGTATTGGTGGACTCGAATGAAGCGCGAGATTGCTCAGTTCGTGAATGAATGTGATGTCTGTAGAAGAGTAAAGCAGAACACCAATGACCAGCTGGTCTCCTCCAACCTCTTGCCATTCTAGAATGGAAGTTTGACCATATTGAGATGGACTTCGTGACAGGATTTCCCAAGTCCAAGCGTCGAAATGATGCTATCTTTGTTGTCATCGACAAGTTTACTAAAGTGGCTCATTTTCTTCCTATCAAAGAATCTATCACAACAGCTCAGTTGGCAGAGCTATATACCTCCAGGATTGTCTCTTTGCACGGCATTCTGCAGTTGATATCTTAAGATTGTGGAAGCATCTTTACCTCTAATTTATGGGACTCCTTTCAGAAGGCCATGGGCACCAACATTCGTTTCAGCACAGCCTTTCATCCTCAAACTAGTGGCCAAGTCGAGCGAGTAAATCAAATTCTTGAAGATATGCTCAGGCCTTGTGTCAATTCCTTCGGTATGAAGTGGGAAGACTATCTTCCATATGCAGAGTTCTCCTACAACAACAGCTTCCAAGCGAGTTCGGGCAAGGCCCTATTCGAGATTGTCTATGGCAGAAAGTGACATACCCCTCTTAATTAGTCAGAGACCAGTGACGCCAACTTCTTGGCAATGACTTAATCATAGAGGCTGAAGAAATGTGCAAAGTCATTCGTGAAAATCTCAAATCTGCACAATCGCGCTAGAAGAGTTACTATGATAGCAAGCATCGTGACTTGGCTTTCGAGATCGGAGACCATGTCTACCTCCGCGTCTCTCCAATGAAAGGTACTCGTCGCTTCGGTATCAAAGGGAAGCTTGCCCCTAGATATGTGGGTCCTTTCAAGATCATTGGCAAAAGAGGTGATCTCGCCTATCAACTTGAGCTTCCATCCAACTTTGCAAACATGCACGACGTGTTTCACGTGTCTCAGCTTCGCAAGTGTTTCAAGACTCCTGACCGCACCATCAACTTCAAAGATATAGATCTCCAAGAAGACATGTCTTATCATGAGCATCTCGTTGCTATTCTTGAAGAAACTGAGTGCTAGACTCGCAACAAGTCTATCAAATCCCTGAAAGTGAAGTGGTCACACCATTCCGACCAAGAAGCCACCTGGGACCAAGAGGACCACCTCTGTTCCGAATATCCGGAGTTTTTCCAGTCCTAGATCTCGGGACGAAATCCTTTCGTAGTGGTGGAGTGTTGTAACGCCCCGTATGTAACTTGCCATAATTGTATTCCAACTCTTGCCATTTACGGCTCTAAGTTATGATATTCCCTCGTGGTTGGGTTTTGTCTTCGTTTTGCTTTTTGTCCATGTCATGCATCTCATATCATGTCATCATGTGCATCGCATTTTCATACGTGTTCGTCCCATGCATCCGAGATTTTTTCCCGTTGTCCGTTTTGCGATCCAGCACTCCTATGACCTCCGGCGTCCCCTTTTGCCTCTTTTCGTGTGCGGGTGTTAAACGTTCTCGGATTGGACCAAGATTTGCCAAGCGGCCTTGGTACACCACCGGTAGACCGCCTATCAAGTTCCATGCCATTTGGAGTTCGTTTGATACTCCAACGGTTAACCGAGGAACCGTAAAGGCCTCGTGTGTGTTGCAGCCCAACACCCCTTCAAAGTGGCCCAAAACACATCCAAACCATTTCTATCCTCTCGGTCATTCGATCACGATCATGTGGCCGAAAATCGCACTCCATTTGGACTCTCCTAGCTCCTTCTATGTATAAATAGGTGCCCCTCTTCCAAATTCGCGGTGAAACCCTAAGGAATAGCCCTTCCGCCGCCGGACGTGTCCGTTTCAGCCGGACACGCCCGCGCCAACG
>NC_041380.1:144336315-144367929 GCF_002162155.2 Triticum dicoccoides | reverse complement strand
AAGCCCGCGATGGGCCCTCCCGTCCCGCGCGCTCGCCGCCGCCTGCCGCCAGCGCCCGCGCCCTGCGCCGCCCGCCTCCGCCGCCCGCGCCTGCGCCCTTTGCCGCCGGCCGCCGTGCGCCGCCACCCGCCGCCCTGCTTGTCGGCCTCCGCCGCCCCGCTCGCCGGCCACCGCCACCGCCTCCCGCGGTCTCCGCTGACCTCGCCGCCCACCGGACCGGCGACCCCGCGCCCGTCTCTGCCGTCCTTTCCAGCGGCTTCTCCGGCTGTCGTTCCCCTCCTCTCCAGCGGCTTCTCCGGTGAGATCGCCATCGAACCTCGAAGTCTGTGCCTGAGAACCCTAGATCCAGATCTGCTTCGGAGGTTGACTTTTCGTCTAAGTCTTTTTTCTGCATATTTTTAGCCATGTTCATTGCACCATATCTCATCATCCGTAGCTCCCTTTTGCGCGTGTGAGATATCAAATTGTTCGTTAGGATGTCCTCTTCATTTCATTCCATTGCACCATGCTTGTTTGAATCCATCTTGATGCCCAAAATGATGTTGCAAGAGTGCTTCATAATGTTAGTTCCTGATTCTTATCAGATTATGAGCATTTGTTTTTTTGCCATTATTATTGTGTGCCTCCTATGAACTTGAGCCCTACATGTGGTTTGGGCTATGGCATGCCATCTTTACAGGGATGTATGCCATGTATTTTTGTGATCAATGTGGTGACTAGCACATGCATGCAAAGTCGCTCTCGTGATGTTGCTGATTTGAGGGACTTAGAATTTCACTAAGTCATTTCCCTGATGTTATTTTTTATGCCATGTATTCATGTTGCTACAGAGTGATCCATGCCTCTTTTGAGCATGTTCAATAAGGATGATTTGAGCATATGGTTGTGCTCTATCCAGCCGTGTCTTTGTGGGCATTTATGGAGTACCCTAACACGACTCAATCTTGCTCTACTTTGGCTATAAAATGTTCCTGGCAGATTGTTTACGTGTTAATCAATTTTGCCAAGGTTGTTGTAGTTGATCCATGCATGCTATGAGTTTTTTCTTGCCATGGTTAGCTACTTGATCATGTCTTCTTGCTGGGAGTATGCTTATTTTTTCATGCAATGACTTGTGTTGAGTGCATCGAGCTTGCAAACATGCCTACGTAACTCTGTTTTTGCCATGTCCAGTTTTCTGCTAATTCTGAATCTGTTAACGGAACTTGCCATGTTTACATGGGTGCCATATTGTCTTCTGATCCTTTTTGGTTTATGGTGAGTAAGGGACTTTTTTTACATGCTTTGAGTAGTTTCATGCCATGCCTTGTGTTGCTATGTTCTGATCCTGTAGCATGTTGTTATCTTGCTCTAAACATTGCTTCCTGATGTTAAATCCTGACATGTTATTTTCACTAAGTTTGAGATGTTGTTATCCTTTGCACTTTTCCATGCTTGTTTGAACCTGCTATTGTTGATTTAGCTGTAGCTTAGTGTTCATCTTTTGTCAAGCATCTTGAGTAGATCACTGCCATGTGATTTTGTTATGTTAGAGTGCAGTAGCTTAGTTTCTTGTTGCATTCTAGATGGCATCGTGCTGTTAATCGTAGAATTGTGCCATTCTTGTTTTGCTTGCCATTTGCAAACCGTGCATCCGATTCCGGTGATCTTTATATCGATTTTGACCAAAATCAACTCATCTTTCCAGCGGCGCTCTTGGTTTGACAAGTTGAGGCCTGGTTAAATCTTTTCCTCCCAGAGCACGCATATGCATTGCATATTACGTCCCGCATATCATGCCATGTTTTGCATCATGTTGCTTGCGCATTGCACCGTGGTTGATTGTGGTTTCTTTTGCTTGTGTTCTTGCCTTGGGTGGAGCCGGGAGACGAGTTCGTGATCGAGGAACCCGTTGAGTATGCTATCGAGGATCAAGCTTATGTTAGCTCGAAGAACTTTGCAGGCAAGATGACCATACCCTCGAAATCACTTCTGTCTTTGCTTGCTAGTTGCTCGCTCTATTGCTATGCCTATGCCGTGATACCTACCACTTGCTATATCATGCCTCCCATATTGCCATGTCAAACCTCTAACCCACCTTTTCCTAGCAAATCGTTGTTTGGCTATGTTACCGCTTTGCTAAGCCCCTCTTATAGCGTTGCTAGTTGCAGGTGAAGATGGAGTTTGTTCCTTGTTGGAACATGATTATTGTTGAGATATCATTATTATATCTTGTTTACCTTAATGCACCTATATACTTGGTAAAGGTTGGAAGGCTCGGCCTTATGCCTGGTGTTTTGTTACACTCTTGCCACCCTAGTTTCCGTCATACCGGTGTTATGTTCCTTGATTTTGCGTTCCTTACGCGGTTGGGTTATAATGGGAACCCCTTGAAAGTTCGCCTTGAATAAAACTCCTCCAGCAAGGCCCAACCTTGGTTTTACCATTTTCCACCTAGCCTTTTTCCCTTGGGTTTCACGGACTCAAGGGTTATCTTTATTTTAACCCCCCCCGGGCCAGTGCTTCTTTAAGTGTTGGTCCAAACTGGGCGATGTCCGGCGCCCCCTGGGAAACCAGGGTCTATGCCAACCCAATGTCTTGCCCATCCGGTGTGCCCTGGGAACGAGATATGTGCAGCTCCTATCGGGATTTGTCGGCACATACGGGTGGCTTTGCTGGTCTTGTTTTACCATTGTCGAGATGTCTTGTAACCGGGATTCCGAGTCTGATCGGGTCATCCTGGGAGAAGGAATATCCTTCGTTGACCGCGAGAGCTTGTGATGGGCTAAGTTGGGACACCCCTGCAGGGTTTCGAACTTTCAAAAGCCGTGCCCGCGGTTATGGGCAGATGGGAATTTGTTAATATCTAGTTGTAGAAAACCTGACACTTGACTTAAATGAATCAACAACATGTGTAGCCGTGATGGTCTCTTTTTGGCGGAGTTCGGGAAGAGAACACGGCCTCATGTTATGCTTGAACGTAAGTAGTTTTAGGATCACTTCTTGATCTTTGTAGCTTCTCGACCGTGCTTTGCCTTCTCTTCTCGCTCTCATTTGCGTAAGTTATCCACCATATATGCTAGTGCTTGCTGCAGCTCCACCTCACTATCTTTTCCTACCCATAAGCTTAAATAGTCTTGATCGCGAGGGAGTGAGATTGCCGAGTCCCAGTGACTCATAGATTACTTCCCAAACCAGATGCAGGTGCCGATGAGGCCATTCCAGGGGATGCGACTAAACTCAAGTGGGAGTTCGACGAGGACTCAGGATGTTACTACGTTTCCATTCCAAATGATCAGTAGTGGAGCCCGGTTGGGGCGACCGGGGATCTTATGCATTTGGGGTTGTATTTATTTTGGTTCCATAGTCGGACCTTGATTGTATTCTGGATGATGTAATGCTATCTTTATGTATTGTGTGAAGTGGTGATTGTAAGCCAACTATGTACCTCTTTCTTATTCAGTACATGGGATGTGTAAAGATTACGCCTCTTGCGACATGCCTACAATGTGGTTATGCCTCTAAGTCGTGCTCCGACACATGGGAGATATAGCCGCATCATGGGTGTTACAAGTTGGTAATCAGAGCCTTCCCCGACTTAGGAGCCCCCTGCTTGATCGAATCACTGGCGTTGTTGAGTCTAGAAAAGTGTTTTGTGTCCTATAGGATTATATATATCAGAGAGTAGGATTTCTCCTCAGTACCCTCGTCACTCTGGTGAGGCTTCCTGGCGTAGAGTTTTGACTCTTCTCTTCTCAAATTTCATGAATTTGTTTTTAGGATCACGCGGGTATCTTGGAATCATTCCGATGGTTTTGTGACGGGAACATTGTTCTTGGTGCCTCCTGACATTTAGGGGTTGTGGTAGTGTCCAGGGGAGCTGAGCTCCGAGGTGTTGTCGTCACAATTTTATCATTGCAGTTCTGGAATACCTGAGTGTTGCCGACATCGAAAATCTCTTTTATGCAATTGTTGGTGAGATAACCTCGACGCAACCCAGTACTGGGGCGGGAGTTTGGGAGTATTACCATAACTTGTATAACAGATGCTTTTCGAAGGTTGAGGTAAATGATTTCTGAAGGTTTCTTCGTTATGTGTTGAAGGATGGATACAGCTGGATGTAGGATTTGCTAGTTTTGGGTGAGATATTATGCTTCCCCTGTATCCTCAACACCTGATTGCATAACCGCAAAGTTTTGGGAGTTTCATAGGTGGGAATTCATGTAGCTCTAGTATTTCTTCCGCAAATATTTAGTTTGTGATTGGGTAATCCTTACCAATTATTTGTTCATATCCGTACTTTGTTGTTTTATTCATCTATCTCTATCTAAGTGGCTTCTCAATTTATGGAAGTGTGATCATTTAATTTGTAATTCATTGTTCATTCTTGGTCGAATGTTAAGGCTATATGTTGCAATTTCGATCCATTTGATTCAGCTTGAATATATGTCTTTCAAGATGCTAACGGATGTCACCCTCTTCAGGATGGCTCCTCCAATGCGTCAGAATCCGAAACCTCCGCCACCACCTCCACCTCCGGAGGCATGGCAAGTTGTGATGGCCGCTACCAACACCAACACGCAGATGATTATGCAACTCTTGCAAGAGCGCAACCAAGGAAATCAAGGCCATGGCAACAATCAAACTCAGTCTGCTACCCTCAACCAGTTCCTCGCAAACCAGCCGAAGTCTTTCAGTAACTGTGTCGAGGCCACAGACGCTGACGATTGGCTCGTGGATATTTGCAAACATTTTGAGTGTAGAAATGTCAGGCCTGGGGACTTTGTCAAGTTTGCTTCGTTCCAACTCAAAGACCAAGCTGCTGAGTGGTATCAACAATACAAAGTTTCTAGAGGAGGTCGTGTGATTACCTGGGATGATTTCCGCCAAGACTTCAAAGCTCACCACATTCCTCAGAGTGTTGTTGAGTAAGCGTGAGGAGTTCCGCAATCTGAAGCAAGGCAGCTTGTCTGTTTACCAATACAACATCCTGTTCTAGAGGCTCGCTCGCTTCACCAATCAAGATGTCCCTGACGAGAAGAGCATGATTTATCAGTTCAAAGGTGGCCTCGGAGAAGATATGCAACTAGCTCTTGTGTTTTTTTAGCCGAAAAAGTATGATGAGTTCTAGAACATGGCATTAAAGCAAGAGGCTGCTCAGCTCAAGTGCGATGCTTCTCAGAAGAGAGTCAGGGATGCAACTTCTTCTTCTTCTTCAACTCAAGTGGCAGCTAAGCAGCAAAAGTACTGGTTGCCTCCTCCTCCTCCGTTCCGTCAGCCTTACCAGCAGAAGAGCAAAGGTGGCAATGGATCCTCCCACCCACCCAACCCAGGCTTTCAGAACAAAGCTTCGTCTCATGCTCCAAGGTCAAGTGCTCCGTATCACCGTCCGCTCTCAGAGGTCACGTGCAACAAGTGTCAGCAGAAGGGTCACTATGCAAACAAATGCTTCAACCAGAGGCGTCTTCCGCCTCCTCCTCCTATGAGATCTGCTAGCAATGTAGTGGTCAAGCATAATCCCAAGTCTGCAAATGTCAACTTGATGAACACAGCTCAGGTAGAGGACTCTTCAGAAGTGATCATGGGTAATCTTCCTGTTAATGATATTCCTGCAAAAGTCCTTTTTGATACTGGTGCATCGCATTGTTTCATTTCAAGACCATTTGCATCTAAGCATGAGTTGTCTTTCCAAGATTTGCATTGGCAGTTATCAGTTGCTTCTCCGGGTAAATTCATGAACGCACGCTCTATGGTTCCGGATGTTTCTATCATGATGGGCGACTATAAGTTTATGTCCTCTCCGATTGTTCTAGGTAACTCGGATATTGATCTAATTCTCGACATGGACTGGCTTTCTAAGCACAAGTCTCAACTTGATTATGCTGCTAGGCAGATTCAATTGACACACCCGTCTGAGGATGTGATCGTCTTTGCCGCTCGTGACGATACCATTCGACTGTTTTCTCTCAATGAGAAGGGCGAGTTGGATCCCATCTTTCAGATTGCAGTCGTTTGTGAATATCAAGACGTCTTTCCAGAAGAGCTTCCAGGAATGCCTCCTCACCGGCCAGTTGAATTCGTCATCGATCTTGAGCCTCGCACGGAACCTGTTTGTAAATGTCCTTACAAGCTTGTACCAAAAGAGTTGAAGGATCTGAAGAAACAACTCAATGAACAAGAGCGTATGGGTCTGATCAGACCAAGTTCTTCTCCATGGGGTTGTGGTGTTCTTTTTGTCAAGAAGAAAGACGGCACGGACCGACTCTGCGTCGACTACCGTCCATTGAACAAGAAGACCATAAAGAACAAGTACCCACTTCCTAACATCAATGAGCTTTTCGAACAACTCAAGGGTGCTCAAGTATTCTCCAAGCTTGACCTTCGTATGGGCTATCATCAGATTCGCATTCGTGAACAAGATATCCCCAAGACAGCATTCAGAACAAGCTATGGTTCTTATGAATACACTGTCATGTCTTTCAGCCTTGTCAATGCTCCTCCAACATTCTCTCGCATGATGAACTTCATCTACAACCCTTACACAAATGACTTCGTCTTGGTCTATCTCGATGACATTTTGGTCTTTTCCAAGAACAAGGAGGATCATGCCAAGCACTTGAGATTGGTACTCGACAAACTCCGAGGACACCAGTTCTACGCGAAGTTTTCAAAGTGCGAGTTTTGGCTCGATGAGGTATTCTACCTTGGGCATATCATCTCTGCCAAGGGAATAGCTGTGAATCCTGAGAAGGTGCCTGCAATTGTGAATTGGGAACCGCCTCAGAATGTGAAGCAACTCCGCAGCTTCCTTGGGCTCGCAAGCTATTGTCGAAGATTCGTTGAGAATTTCTCTAAGATCGCTAAGCCTATTTCCAACCTCCTCCAGATGCATGTGAAGTATGTCTGGACGCCTGAATATGGCATCGCTTTCAACACCCTCAAAGAGAAGTTAGTCATAGCTCCAGTTCTGACTCCTCCTGATGAATCCAAACCATTCGAAGTTTTCTGTGATGCTTCCGTTCAGTGTCTCGGTGCTGTGTTAATGCAAAAGAAGAAAGTTGTGGCCTATACCTCTCGCCAGTTGAATCCCAATGAAAAGAACTACCCCACTAATGACCTCGAGTTGGCGGCAGTGGTCCATGCTCTTTTAACATGGAGACATCTCTTGTTGGGAAAGAAAGTGGACATCTTCATTGATCATAAGAGTCTCAAGTACAACTTCACTCAGCCCAACCTCAACCTCAGGCAGACTCGTTGGATCGAAATGATTCAAGAGTATAATCCGAGTATTGAATATACTCCAGGCAAGGCCAATGTCATTGCTGACGATTTCAGCAGGAAGGCTTACTGCAACAGTTTGATTCGCAAGCCCTTCCAACCGGATCTCTGTGAAGCTTTCCGCAAACTTAATGTCCAAGTTGTTCCTCAAGGATTCCTTGCCAACCTCCAAGTATCTCCTACTTTGGAAGATCAGATTCGTGAGGCTCAACTTCTTGATGCAATGGTGAAGAAGGTGAAGATTGGGATTGCCAAGAGCCAACCCAAGTACAAGTGCTATCGCCTTGATGACAAAGATACTCTATTCTTCGAGGATCACATTGTTGTTCCTAAGGGCGACCTTCGTAAAGTCATTATGAACGAGGCTCACAAATCACTTCTATTTATTCATCCTGGAAGTACAAAGATGTGCCATGACCTCAAGCAGTCGTATTGGTGGACTCGAATGAAGCGTGAGATTGCTCAGGTCGTGAATGAATGTGATGTCTGCAGAAGAGTGAAAGCAGAACACCAACGACCAGCTGGTCTCCTCCAACCTCCTGCCATTCCAGAATGGAAGTTTGACCATATTGAGATGGACTTCGTGACTGGATTTCCCAAGTCCAAGCATGGCACTGATGCTATCTTTGTTGTCATCGACAAGCTCACTAAAGTGGCTCATTTTCTTCCTATCAAAGAATCTATCACAATAGCTCAGTTGGCAGAGCTATATACCTCCAGGATTGTCTCTTTGCACGACATTCCGCTGTTAATATCTTCAGATCGTGGAAGCATCTTTACCTCTAAATTCTGGGACTCCTTTCAGAAGGCCATGGGCACCAACATTCGCTTCAGCACAGCCTTTCATCCTCAAACTAGTGGCCAAGTCGAGCGAGTAAATCAAATTCTTGAAGATATGCTCAGGGCTTGTCTCATTTCCTTCGGTATGAAGTGGGAAGATTGTCTTCCATATGTTGAGTTCTCCTACAACAACAGCTTCCAAGCGAGTTCGGGCAAGGCCCCATTCGAGATTCTCTATGGCAGAAAGTGCCATACCCCTCTTAATTGGTCAGAGACTGGTGGACGCCAACTTCTAAGTAATGACTTGATCACAGAGGCTGAAGAAATGTGCAAAGTCATTCATGAAAATTTCAAAGTCGCGCAATCGCGCCAGAAGAGTTACTATGATAGCAAGCATCGTGACTTGGCTTTCGAGATCGGAGACCATGTCTACCTCCGCGTCTCTCCAATGAAAGGTACGTGTCGCTTCGGTATCAAAGGGAAAGCTTGCCCCTAGATACATGGGTCCTTTCAAGATCATTGGAAAAAGAGGCGATCTCGCCAATCAACTTGAGCTTCCATTCAACTTTGCAAACGTGCACGACGTGTTTCACGTGTCTCAGCTTCGCAAGTGTTTCAAGACTCCTGACGGCACCATCAACTTTGAAGATATTGATCTCCAAGAAGGCCTGTCTTATCATGAGAATCCCGTTGCTATTCTTGAAGAATCTGAGCGCAAGACTCGCAACAAGTCTATCAAATTCCTGAAAGTGAAGTGGTCACACCATTCCGATCGAGAAGCCACCTGGGACCGTGAGGACCACCTCCGTTCCGAATATCCGGAGTTTTTCCAGTCCTAGATCTCGGGATGAGATCCTTTCGTAGTGGTGGAGTGTTGTAATGCCTAGTATGTAACTTGACATAATTGTATTCCAACTCTTGCCATTTTCGGCTCTAAGTTATGATATTCCCTTGTGGTTGGGTTTTGTTTTGTTTTGCTTTTTATCCATGTCATGCATCTCATATCATGTCATTGTAACACCCTCGATGCGACTATATCTCCCACGTGTCGAGGCACGACTTAGAGGCATAATCGCATTGAAGGCATATGTCGCAAGTTAGGCAATCTTCACAACATCCCATGTAATATAAATCATAAAGGGGAGATAACATAGTTGGCTTAGACTCGCCACGTCAATCAAGTACATAAATAACATTACATCATCCAAACACTCATGGCCCGACTACGGCGCCAAAATAAAAGATAACCCAACAAGCGACGCGGTCCCGATCACCCCCAACTAGGCACCACTACTAATCATCAGGAAAGGAAACATAGTAACATTGAGAGTCTTTGTCGAACTCCCACTTGAGCTCAAACGCGTCTCCTGGAGCGGAATCATCAGGCCCTACATCTGGTGTAATAGTAAACTGTGAGCCACAGGGACTCAGCAATCTCGCACCCTCGCGATCAAGACTATTTAAGCTTATAGGTATGGCAAGGTAAACATAAGTGGAGCTGCAGCAAGCGACTAGCAAATATGGTGGCTAACTTATTCGCAAAAGAGAGCGAGAAGAGGAGGCAAAGCGCGAGCGAGAATCTAGAGAACAACCTGCGCAAACATTACTCCAACACCGTGTCCGCTTCCCAGACTCCGCCGAGAAGAGGCCATCACGGTAACACACTCAGTTGATTCATTTTAAATAATTAAGGTTCAGGTTATCTACAACCGGACATTAACAAATTACCATCTTCCCATAACCGCGGGCACGGCTTTTGAAATTTCAAATCCCTGCAGGGGAGTCCCAACTTAGCCCATGACAAGCTCTCACGGTCAACGAAGGAATAGACCTCCTCCCAAGACGTTCCGATCAGACTGGGTATCTCGGTTCTTCAAGACATTTCGACAGGTTAAAACAAGACCAGCAACACCGCCCGAATGTGCCGACAAATTCCGATAGGAGCTACACATATCTCTTTCTCAGGGCACACACAGATTGTCTAAACTTCCGGTAGGCCAGCCCAGAGTTGCCCCTGGTAGCCACCGGCGGCTGACAGTTTGGACCAACACTCAGAGGAGCACTGGCCCGGGGGGGTTAAAACAATGATGACCCTTGAGTCTGCAGAACCCAAGGGAAAGAAAAGGCTAGGTGGCAAATGGTAAAACCAAGGTTGGGCATTGCTGGAAAAGCTTTAATCAAGGCGAACTATCAAGGGGTTCCCATTATAACCCAACCGCGTAAGGAACACAAAAATCCGGGAACATAACACCGATATGACGGAAACTAGGGCGGCAAGAGTGGAACAAAACACTAGGCGAGAGGCCGAGCCTTCCACCCTTTACCAAGTATATAGATGCGTTAAGATAACAAGATAATATAATGATATCCCAACAAGAACGGCCTCCAATCTTCACCTGCAACTAGCAACGCTATAAGAGGGGCTGAGCGAAGCGGTAACATAGCCAATCAACGGTTTGCTAGGACATGGTGGGTTAGAGGTTTGACATGGCAATTTGGGAGGCTTGAAAGCAAGTGGTAGGCATCATAGCATTGGCATAGAAAAAGAGCGAGCAAACTAGCATAACAAAGATAGTAGTGATTTCGAGGGTATGATCATCTTGCCTGCACAGTTGTCAGAGTTGACTGGATCCTCGAAAGCAAACTCAACGGGCTCCTCGTTAGCGAATTCATCTCCCGGCTCTACCCAAACAAGACAAACAAGCAACAAGGACACAATCAACCACGTGCAAGAATCAAACAAGACGAGGCAAAGATGATATGCTATGAGGGATGCGATGCGGGATGCAAAATGCAAGATATGCCAGGAAGCGCATGAACCTGGCCTCAACTTGGAATTCCAAGTGTGCCACTGGAAAGATGGGATGAAATCGCTTGAAAACGATATAAAGATCATCGGAAACGGAGTTACGGTTCGGAAATGGCAAGCGATACAAAAATGGCACCGGTCTGCGATCAACAGCAAGTAGGCATCTAAATGCAACGAAATGAACAAGCTACAGCACTCAAACATGGCAACAAAATACATGGCAGGTATGCATTCAAGATGCTTAACAAAAGTCTAGCACTGAGCTACGGCCTAATCATCCATTAACAGGTTCAAACAAGCATGGCAAAAATGCATATGGCAAACAGATCTCAGACTTTGTGAAATTAACACTTTTCTGGAATTTCAGATCAGGTAGCACTCTTCAGAGCAACAAAACAACATGCTACAGGACCTAAACATGGCAAAGTAAAGCATGGCATGGAGCTACTCGAAGAGCTTAACAAAAGTCCCTTAGTGACCTTGAGCCAAAAGGGATCAGAAAATACAATTGCAAGCATATGAACTCAAATGAAAATCGTGCAATGGAATGAAATGATGTACTCTCTGATATGAACATTTTAATATGCTATATGCATGAATCGGAGCTACGGATGCAAAGTTACGGAGCTATGAACAGGGGCACTTGGATTAGAAAATCTGGGGACTTAGTGAAAAAACAACCTCTCTCAGATCTAGGGTTTCGGTGGCAGGCGAACCGAGGCGGCGGCACACAGTTCACCGGCGGCGGGGTTGACACCGGAGGAGGTCGCCGGAGTGGCGGAGCTCGTCGGAGCGGCGACCGGAGCGCGGGGCCCGAGGGGCGCGGCGGCCAAGGCGGCGGGCGAGGCGGCGCGGCCGGGCGGGCGAGGAGGCGGCGATGGCGCGGCGAAGGCGGCGGGGTCCGGCCGGGCGGCGGCGCGGCGAAGGCGGCGGAACTCGGGCCGGCGCCCGGGAGGAGAAGGGTGGCGCGGGCGGCGGCCAACGGGAGAGGAGGCGGGGCCCGGACGCGCGTGGAGAGGGCCGGCCTTGGGCTTCCCTGGCCCATCGGCGCGGCGATGCGGTCCTGCGGGGCGCGGCCAACGGCGAGACGCCACGTGGCGGTGGAGGCGGAGTTCGGACGTGTCCGTCGGCGGGGGAAAATGTCCGGCGGCGCGCGATGACGAGATCTAGGGTTAGGGGGAGGAGGAGACCCGGGATTTCGTGGAGGGATCTATATATAGGCATTGGAGGAGCTAGGAGTGTCCAAATGAGGTGCGGTTTTCGTCCACGCAATCGTGATCGAACGCTCTAGATGATGGATCAGAGTTAGGTGGGTATTGGGCGAAATTGGAGGGGTGTTTGGCTGCAACACACATGAGGCCTTTTCGGTCCCTCGGTTAACCGTTGGAGTATCAAACGAAGTCCAAATGATACGAAACTTGACAGGCGGTCCAATCCGGAAATGTTTAACCCCCACACATGAAAGAAAGGTAGAAATTACCACCGGAGGAGAACGAAGCGCCGGAATGCAAAACGGACAACGGGGAAAATGCTCGAATGCATGAGATGAACACGTATGCAAATGCAATGCACATGATGACATGATAAGAGATGCATGACAACGACAACAACACACGGAGACAAAGACCCGAACCCGAGAAAATAAATTAACTTAACGCGGGAAACGGCAAGAGTTGGAGTACAAATTGGGAAAGTTACATTCGGGGTGTTACAACACTCCACCACTACGAAAGGATCTCGTCCCGAGATCTAGGACAGAAAGAACGCCGAGTACTCAGAACGGAGGTGATCCTCGCGTTCCCAGGTAGCTTCACGGTCGGAATGGTGTGACCACTTGACTTTGAGAAATTTGATTGACTTGTTGCGAGTCTTGCGTTCAGTCTCTTCAAGAATAGCCACTGGGTGCTCACGATAAGAAAGATCTTCTTGGAGCTCATTGTCCTTGAAGTTGACGGTGCGGTCAGGAGTCTTGAAGCACTTTCGAAGCTGAGAGACATGGAACACGTCATGAACATTTGCAAAGTTTGAAGGAAGCTCGAGTTGATAGGCGAGGTCGCCTCTCTTGCTGATAATCTTGAAAGGTCCCATGTATCTGGGGGCAAGCTTCCCTTTGATACCGAAGCGACGAGTAACTTTCATAGGAGAGACGCGGAGGTAAACATGATCTCTGATCTGGAAAGCCAAATCACGGTGCTTACTATCATAGTAGCTCTTTTGGTGGGATTGGGCTACTTTGAGGTTATCACGAATGACTTTGCACATTTCCTCTGCCTCTGTGATTAAGTCATTACCAAAAAGCTGGCATTCACCGGTTTCAGACCAGTTGAGAGGGGTACGGCACTTCTTGCCATACAGAATTTCAAAAGGGGCCTTGCTCGAACTTTCTTGAAAACTGTTGTTGTAGGAGAATTCAGCATAAGGAAGACAATCCTCCCATTTCATGCCGAAGGAGATCACACAAGCCCTGAGCATATCTTCAAGAATCTGGTTGACACGCTCGACTTGACCGCTAGTTTGAGGATGGAAAGCTGTGCTGAAGCGGATGTTGGTGCCCATGGCCTTCTGAAAAGAATCCCAAAACTTTGAGGTAAAGATGCTGCCACGGTCTGAAGAGATCACTTGAGGAATACCGTGTAGTGAGACAATTCGAGAGGTATAGAGTTCCGCCAATTGAGCTGCAGTGATCGACTCTTTGATTGGCAGGAAGTGAGCCACTTTAGTGAGTTTGTCGATGACAACGAATATAGCATCATTGCCACGCTTGGACTTTGGAAACCCAGTCATGAAGTCCATTTCAATGTGGTCAAACTTCCATTCTGGAATGGCAAGAGGTTGGAGGAGACCAGCTGGCCTTTGGTGTTCTGCCTTCACTCTTTTGAAGACATCACATTCATTCGCGAATTGAGCAATCTCGCGCTTCATTCGAGTCCACCAATAAGCCTGCTTGAGGTCCTGATACATCTTTGTCTTCCAGGGTGGATGGAGAGGAGAGAATTGTGAGCCTAGTTCATGATCACTTTACTGAGGTCACCTTTGGGTACAACAATACGATCCTTAAAGAAGAGAGTGTCCTTGTCATCAAGGCGGTAGCACTTGTACTTGGGCTGACTCTTGGCAATCCCAAACTTCACCTTTTTCACCATAGCATCAAGACGCTTAGCTTGGCGAATCTGGTCTTCCAAAGTAGGAGAGACTTGAAGGTTGGCGAGGAAACCTTGAGGAACAACTTGCAGATTAAGTTTGCGGAAAGCTTCACAAAGCTCAGGTTGATAAGGCTTGAGAATCAGACTGTTGAAGTAAGCTTTTCTGCTCAATGCGTCAGCAATCACATTGGCCTTGCCTGGAGTATACTCAATGCTCGGATTATACTCTTGAATCATTTCGACCCATCGAGTTTGCCTGAGGTTGAGATTAGGCTGAGTAAAGATGTACTTGAGACTCTTGTGATCAGTGAAAATGTCCACTTTTCTTCCCAATAGAAGATGTCTCCAAGTCAAAAGAGCATGCACAACTGCCGCCAACTCGAGATCATGAGTGGGGTAGTTCTTCTCATTAGGCTTCAACTGGCGAGACGTATAAGCAACAACTTTCTTCTCTTGCATCAATACTGCGCCAAGACCTAGCAGAGAGGCATCACAAAAGACCTCGTACGGCTTGGATTGATCAGGCGGAGTCAGAACTGGAGCAGTGATCAATTTCTCTTTCCAAGTGTTGAAAGCAATGTCACACTCCGGAGACCAAACGTACTTGAGGTGCTTCTGAAGAAGATTAGAGAGAGGCTTCGCGATCTTAGAAAAGTTTTCAATGAATCTTCGGCAATAGCTTGCGAGACCGAGGAAGCTACGGAGTTGCTTCACGTTCTGAGGAGGTTCCCAATTCACAATTGCAGACATCTTCTCAGGATTCACGGCAATGCCCTTGGCAGAGATGATATGACCAAGATAAAGAACCTCATCGAGCCAAAATTCACACTTCGAGAACTTGGCGTAGAACTGATGTTCTCTGAGCTTATCGAGTACCAAACGCAAGTGCTTGGCATGATCTTCCTTATTCTTGGAGAAAACCAGAATGTCGTCGAGATAGACCAAAACGAAGTCATTGGTGTAGGCGTTGAAGATGAAATTCATCATGCGAGAGAACGTCGGAGGAGCATTGACGAGGCCAAAAGACATTCATATGAACCAAAGCTTGTCCTGAAAGCCGTCTTGGGAATATCTTGCTCACGGATTCAAATCTGATGATAACCCATACGGAGATCAAGCTTGGAGAATACTTGGGCACCTTTGAGTTGTTCGAACAGCTCATTGATGTTGGGAAGTGGGTACTTGTTCTTGATGGTCTTCTTGTTCACTGGACGGTAATCAACACAAAGCCGGTCCGTTCCATCCTTCTTCTTCACAAAAAGAACACCACAACCCCACGGAGAAGAACTAGGCCGGATGAGACCCATTTTCTCTTGAATATCGAGTTGCTTCTTCAGCTCCTTCAACTCTTTAGGTCCAAGCTTGTAAGGACGCTTGCACACAGGTTCCGTGCCAGGCTCAAGATCAATAACGAATTCAACTGGCCGGTGCGGAGGCATTCCTGGAAGCTCTTCTAGAAAGACGTCTTGATATTCGCAAACGACTGGAATTTGCGAGATGGCATCCAATTCACCCTTCTCATTGAGAGAAAACAGACGGATGGTATCATCACGAGCGGCAAAGACAATTACATCCTCAGACGAATGAGTCAATTGAATCTGCCTGGCTGCAAAATCAAGCTGAGCCTTGTGCTTAGAAAGCCAATCCATTCTGAGAATAAGATCAATATCCGAGTTACCGAGGATCATTGGGGAAGCCAGAAACTTGAAATCACCCATCGAGATAGAAATATCCGGAACTTCGTAGTTAGCAAGCAAGCATCTACCCGGAGAGACAACTGTTAATGGCTTATGCATAACTTGAGAAAACCACCCATGCTTAGATGCAAAAGGTCTCGAGATAAAACAATGCGATGCACCAGTGTCAAAAAGAACTTTTGCAGGAACATCGTTAACAGGAAGGTTACCAATGATGACATCTGAAGAATCCTCTGCCTGAGCTGCATTCAGCATATTGACCTTGACGTACTTGGGGTTATGCTTGACCACAGCTGTACTTGCCAATTTGACAGGAGGAGGAGGGGGAAGACGCCTCTGGTTGAAACACTTGTTGGCGTAGTGTCCCTTCTGTTGGCACTTGTTGCACGTGACCTCTGAAAGCGGACGGTGATACGGAGCACTCGATCTTGGAGCTTGAGACGAAGTCTTGTTCTGAAAGCCAGGGTTGGGTGGGTGGGAAGAACCACTGCCACCTTTGCTCTTCTGCTGATACGGCTGACGGAACGGAGGAGGAGGAAGCCAATACTTCTGCTGTTTGGCCACTTGAGTAGAGGAAGAAGGAGTAACATCTCTGACTCGCTTCTTGGAAGCATCACACCTCAACTGAGCAGCCTCTTGCTTCAATGCCATGTTGTAAAACTCATCGTATCTCAAGGGCTCGAAGAGAACAAGAGCTAGCTGGATTTCTTCTCTGAGACCACCCTTGAACTAGTATATCATGCTCTTCTCATAAGGGACGTCCTGCTTGGCAAAGCGGGCGAGCTTCTGGAACAACTTGTTATAGTCATAGACAGACAAAGAGCCTTGCTTCAGGTTGCGGAATTCCTCACGCTTGCTTTCAACCACGCTCTGGGAATATGATGAGCTCGGAAATCTCGACGGAAATCATCCCAAGTGATAACACGTCCACCTCTGGAATCCTTGTACTGCTGGAACCATCCTGCAGCTTGATCTTTGAGTTGGAAGGAAGCGAACCTGACAAAGTCCTCATGCCTGACGTTACTGCACTCGAAGTGCTTGCACAGATCCACTAGCCAATCGTCAGCATCGGTTGCCTCAACACAATTGCTGAAAGTCTTTGGCCCGTTAGCAAGGAATTGGTTGGGTGAAGCAAAGTGATTCTGATTGCTGCCTTGATTCCCTTGGTTGCCTTGATTGCACTCTTGAAGAATTTGCATGATCAGATGTGTGTTTGCATTGGTTGCGGCCATCATAGCTTGCCATGCCTCCGGAGGAGGTGGAGGTGGTGGCGGATCAGGATTCGGAGTCGTGCGCGTTGGAGGAGCCATCCTGAAGAGGTTGACCACCATTAGCACATTGATAGACAAATATTGAAGCTGAATCCAACGGAATGAAAATTGCAACATATCGTCTTCACATCCGAACAAAATGAACGAATGCATTCCTCTTGAAATGGTCACATATCCATAAATTGAGAAGCCACGTAGAATTAAGGTAGAGAAATAAATCCACAAGGTACGGATCAAGAACAAATAATCGGTAAGAAATCCCAATCTCAAACCAATATCCATGGAAGAAGAACTAGAGCTACAAGATTTCCCACCTATGAAACTCCCGAACCTTTACGGTTATGCAATCAGGTGTTGGGGATACAGGGGAAGCATAATATCTCACCCAAACTAGCAAATCCTACATCCAGCTGTATCCATCCTTCAACACATAACCAAGAAACCTTCGGAAACCATCTACCTCAACCTTCGAAAAGCATCCGTTATACAAGTTATGGCGATATTCCCGAACTCCCGCCCCAGTACTGGGTGGCGTCGAGGTTATCTCACCAACGAACTGCATAAAAGAGATTTTCGATGTCTGCGTACTAAACTCAGGTATTCCAGAACTGCAACGATAAAATTATGATGACAACACCTCAGAGCTCAACTCCCCGGGACACTTCCACTAAACCCCTGACAGGAGGCACCAAGACAATGTTCTCATCATAAAACCATCGGAACGATTCCAAGATACCCGCGTAACCCTAAATTTTTTTAGTGAAATTTGAGAAGAGAAGAGTCAAAACTCTACGTCAGGATGCCTTACCAGAGCGATGAGGAGACTGGGAAGTAAAAGGAATTCCTAAACTCTCCGATATATAATTCCTAATGACTCGAAACATTTTTCTAGACACAACTCGGCCTCTAAAAACGATCAAGCAATGGGGCTCCTAAGGTCGGGGAACGCTCTGATTACCAACTTGTAACACCCTCGATGCGACTATATCTCCCACGTGTCGAGGCACGACTTAGAGGCATAATCGCATTGAAGGCATATGTCGCAAGTTAGGCAATCTTCACAACATCCCATGTAATATAAATCATAAAGGGGAGATAACATAGTTGGCTTACACTCGCCACGTCAATCAAGTACATAACTAACACTACATCATCCAAACACTCATGGCCCGACTACGGCGCCAAAATAAAAGATAACCCAACAAGCGACGTGGTCCCGATCACCCCCAACTGGGCACCACTACTGATCATCAGGAAAGGAAAAATAGTAACATTGAGAGTCTTCGTCGAACTCCCACTTGAGCTCAAACGCGTCTCCTGGAGGGGAATCATCAAGCCCTGCATCTGGTGTAATAGTAAACTGTGAGCCACATGGACTCAGCAATCTCGCACCCTCGTGATCAAGACTATTTAAGCTTATAGGTATGGCAAGGTAAACATAAGTGGAGCTGCAACAAGCGACTAGAAAATATGGTGGCTAACTTATTCGCAAAAGAGAGCGAGAAGAGGAGGCAAAGCGCGAGCGAGAATCTAGAGAACAACCTGCGCAAACATTACTCCAACACCGTGTCCGCTTCCCGGACTCCGGCGAGAAGAGGCCATCACGGTAACACACTCAGTTGATTCATTTTAAATAATTAAGGTTCAGGTTATCTACAACCGGACATTAACAAGTTCCCATCTGCCCATAACTGCGGGCACGGCTTTCGAAATTTCAAATCCCTGCAGGGGAGTCCCAACTTAGCCCATGACAAGCTCTCACGGTCAACGAAGGAATAGACCTCCTCCCAAGATGTTCCGATCAGACTCGGTATCTCGGTTCTTCAGGACATTTCGACAGGTTAAAACAAGACCAGCAACACCGCCTGAATGTGCCGACAAATCCCGATAGGAGCTGCAAATATCTATTTCTCAGGGCACACTCAGATTGTCTAAACTTCCGGTAGGCCAGCCCTGAGTTGCCCCTGGTAGCCACCGGCGGCTGACAGTTTGGACCAACACTCAGAGGAGCACTGGCCCGGGGGGTTAAAACAATGATGACCCTTGAGTCTGCAGAACCCAAGGGAAAGAAAAGGCTAGGTGGCAAATGGTAAAACCAAGGTTGGGCATTCCTGGAAAAGCTTTAATCAAGGCGAACTATCAAGGGGTTCCCATTATAACCCAACCGCGTAAGGAACGCAAAAATCCGGGAACATAACACCGATATGACGGAAACTAGGGCGGCAAGAGTGGAACAAAACACTAGGAGAGAGGCCGAGCCTTCCACCCTTTACCAAGTATACAGATGCGTTAAGATAACGAGATAATATAATGATATCCCAACAAGTAAATAAATGTTCCAACAAAGAACGGCCTCCAATCTTCACCTGCAACTAGCAACGCTATAAGAGGGGCTGAGCGAAGCGGTAACATAGCCAATTAACGGTTTGCTAGGACATGGTGGGTTAGAGGTTTGACATGGCAATTTGGGAGGCTTGAAAGCAAGTGGTAGGCATTGTAGCATTGGCATAGCAAAAGAGCGAGCAAACTAGCATACCAAAGATAGTAGTGATTTCGAGGGTATGATCATCTTGCCTGCACAGTTGTCAGAGTTGGCTGGATCCTCGAAAGCAAACTCAACGGGCTCCTCGTTAGTGAACTCGTCTCCCGGCTCTACCCAAACAAGACAAACAAGCAACAAGGACACAATCAACCACGTGCAAGAATCAAACAAGACGAGGCAAAGATGATATGCTATGCGGGATGCGATGCAAGATGCAAAATGCAAGATATGCCAGGAAACGCATGAACCTGGCCTCAACTTGGAATTCCAAGTGTGCCACTGGAAAGATGAGATAAAATCGCTTGAAAACGATATAAAGATCATCGGAAACGGAGTTACGGTTTGGAAATGGCAAGCGATACAAAAATGGCACCGGTCTGCGATCAACAGCAAGTAGGCATCTAAATGCAACGAAATGAACAAGCTACAGCACCCAAACATGGCAACAAAATACATGGCAGGTATGCATTCAAGATGCTTAACAAAAGTCTAGCACTGAGCTACGGCCAAATCATCCATTAACAGATTCAAACAAGCATGGCAAAAATGCATATGGCAAACAGATCTCAGACTTTGTGAAATTAACACTTGTCTGGAATTTCAGATCAGGTAGCACTCTTCGGAGCAACAAAACAACATGCTACAGGACCTGAACATGGCAAAGTAAAGCATGGCATGGAGCTACTCGAAGAGCTTAACGAAAGTCCCTTAGTGACCTTGAGCCAAAAGGGTTCAGAAAATACAATTGCAAGCATGTGAACATAGCAAAAACATAATCAGTTATCAGACTTAGTGAAAACTGGCACATGCTGAAACATAACTCAAGTAGGCATGTTTACGAGCTCGATGCACTCACTACGGTGCAAGTCATGGCAATACAAGCATACATCCATCAAGAAGGCACAAAATGAAAGCTAGACATGGCAAGAACAATAGCATAGCATGCACGGATCAACTACAACAACACCGACAAAATTGCAAACAAGTTGACAATCTGCCCAGATTCACAAAGTAGCAAAAGTAGAGCTCGACTGACTCAAGCTAGGGTGCTCCATAATTGCAAACAAAGACATGGATGGATAGAGCACTACAATATTAACAAAACATCCTTACTGATCATCCTCAAAAGAGGCACGGATCACTAGGAAACAACATGAACATATGACAATATGAGATAAACAGGTCAAGGACTTAGTGGAATTGCTAAGTCCCTGAAAACAGAATTAACAAGTGCACCACTTTGCAAGCTTGCACTAGTCACCACACACATCACAAAAATACATGGGTTGCACCTCTGGAAAGATGACAAAACCCTTAACAAAACACATGTAGAGCATCATGGCATATGCACACATTAATCATGGCAAAATGACAAAAACCTAAATGAAGCAGCAGATCTGACAGTTATCTCAAGTAGCCCTCTTCTAATAGCATTTCGGGCATCAAGATGAACTCAAATGAAAATCGTGCAATGGAATGAAATGATGTACTCTCTGATATGAACATTTTAATATGCTATATGGGTGAATCGGAGATACGGATGCAAAGTTACGGAGCTATGAACAGGGGCACTTGGATTAGAAAATCCGGGGACTTAGTGAAAAAAACAACCTCTCTCAGATCTAGGGTTTCGGTGGCACGCGAACCGAGGCGGCGGCGCACTGTTCACCAGCGGCGGGGTTGACACCGGAGGAGGTCGTCGGAGTGGCGGAGCTCGTCGGAGCTGCGACCGGAGCGCGGGGCCCGAGGGGCGCGGCGGCCGAGGCGGCGGGCGAGGAGGCGGCGATGGCGCGGCGAAGGCGCGGCGAAGGCGCGGCGAAGGCGGTGGGGTCCGGCCGGGCGGCGGCGCGGCGGAGGCGGCGGAGCTCGGGCCGGCGCCCGGGAGGAGAAGGGCGGCGCGGGCGGCGGCCAACGGGAGAGGAGGCGGGGCCCGGACGCGTGTGGAGAGGGCCGGGCTTGGGCTTCCCGGGCCCGTCGGCGCGGCGATGCTGTCCCACGAGGCGTGGCCAACGGCGAGACGCCACGTGGCGGTGGAGGCGGAGTTCGGACATGTCCGTCGGCGGGGGAAAAATGTCCGTCGGCGCGCGATGACGAGATCTAGGGTTAGGGGGAGGAGGAGACCCGGGATTTCGTGGAGGGATCTATATATAGGCATTGGAGGGGCTAGGAGAGTCCAAATGAGGTGCGGTTTTCGGCCACACGATCGTGATCGAACGCTCTAGATGATGGAGCAGAGTTAGGTGGGTTTTGACCCAAATTGGAGGGGTGTTGGGCTGCAACACACACAAGGCCTTTTCGGTCCCTCGGTTAACCGTTGGAGTATCAAACGAAGTCCAAATGATACGGAACTTGACAGACGGTCTACCGGTAGTAAACCAAGGCCAGTTGGCAAGTCTCGGTCCAATCCGGAAATGTTTAACCCCCACACACGAAAGAAAGGTAGAAATGACCACCGGAGGAGAATGAAGCGCTGGAATGCGAAACGGACAACGGGGAAAATGCTCGAATGCATGAGATAAACATGTATGCAAATGCAATGCACATGATGACATGGTAAGAGATGCATGACAACGACAACAACACACGGAGACAAAGACCCGAACCCGAGAAAATAAATTAACTTAACGCCGGAAACGACAAGAGTTGGAGTACAAATTGGGAAAGTTACATCTGGGGTGTTACAGTCATCATGTGCATCGCATTTGCATACGTGTTCGTCCCATGCAACCGAGCTTTTTCCCCGTTGTCCGTCTTGCGATCCAGCACTCCTATGCCCTCCGGCGTCCCCTTTTGCCTCTTTTCGTGTGCGGGTGTTATATGTTCTCAGATTGGACCGAGATTTGCCAAGCAGCCTTGGTATACCACCGGTAGACCACCTGTCAAGTTTCGTGCCATTTGGAGTTCGTTTGATTCTCCAACGGTTAACCGAGGAACCGTAAAGGCCTCATGTGTGTTGCAGCCAAAAACCCCTTCAATGTGACCCAAAACCCATCCAAACCCTTTCTATCCTCTCGGTCGTTCAATCACAATCGCGTGGCCGAAAACCGCACTCCATCTGGACTCTCCTAGCTCCTTCTATGTACAAATAGGTGCCCCCTCCTCCAAATTCGCGGTGAAACCCTAAGGAATAGCCCCTGACGCCACCGGACGTGTCCGTTTCCGCCGAACACGCCCGCGCCGCCGCCCTGAAAGGATCGAGAAGAGGTGTCTAGAGGGGGTGATTAGACACTAAGTGTAAAAAGTTCCAGTTTTCAATTTCTTTAAGTTAGAGTGGAGTTTAGGCACCAGTTTAACAAACACAATACATATCAAGCAAGCATGCAAAGAGTATATGAGCAGCGGAAAGTAAAGCATGCAACTTGCAAGTATGTAAAGGGAAGGGTTTGGAGAATTCAAACGCAATTGGAGACACGGATGTTTTTGTCGTGGTTCCAATAGGTGGTGCTATCATACATCCACGTTGACGGAGACTTCAACCCACGGAGGGTAACGGTTGCGCGACTCCACGGAGGGCTCCACCCACGAAGGGTCCACGAAGAAGCAACCTTGTCTATTCCATCATGGCCATCGCCCACGAAGGACTTGCCTCACTAGCGGTAGATCTTCACGAAGTAGGCGATCTCCTTGCCCATACAAACTCCTTGGTTCAACTCCACAATCTTTGTCGGAGGCTCCCAAGTGAGACCTAGCCAATCTAGGAGACACCACTCTCCAAGAAGTAACAAACGGTGTGTTGATGATGAACTCCTTAAAATGATAGTCTCCCCAACACTCAAATGTCTCTCACAGGATATGGATTTGGTGGAATGATGATTTGAATGGAAAGCAACTTGGGAAGGCTAGAGATCAAAATTCAGACGGTAGGAATGGAATATCTTGGCCTCAACACATGAGTAGGTGGTTCTCTCTCAGAAAATGTGTATTCAAAGTGTAGGTATGTTCTGATGGCTCTCTTCACAAATGAAGAGTGGGTGGAGGGGTATATATAGCCTCCACACAAAAACTAACCGTTACACATAATTTACCAATCTCGGTGAGACCGAATGGATAAAATCGGTCGGACCGATTTAGAAAACCTAGTGACCGTTAGGGTTTTCGGTGGGACCAACTGGATCAACTCGGTGGCACCGATGTGCTAGGGTTAGGGTAAATCCAAAACTCGGTTTGACCGATTACTCAAACTCGGTGGGACCGATTTGGGTAATAAGTGAAACAGAGAGTTGGCCAAGCAAACTCGGCGGGGCCGACTGCATATCTCGGTGGGACCGAAAATATTGCAATAGGTAACAGAGAGTTTGCAAGCCCATCTCGGTGAGACAGAGATCCCATCGGTGAGGCCGAACTGATTAGGTTTTCTGGCAGTGGCTATGTCAACTGAACTCGGTGGCTTCGGATAGAAAGAATAGGTGGGGCCGAGTTTGACTTTTGGTTTAGGACATATTTGGAAGTGAGAAAGTGGTTGAGGGCTTTGGAGCATATCACTAAGCACTTTAAGCAAGCAGGCCATTAAACAACACCTCATCCCTTCTTAATAGTATTGGCTTTCCTATAGACTCAATGTGATCTTGGATCACTAAATAGTCTTGAGCTTGGAGCTTGGGCCAATCCTTTGTCCTTGGCATTTTGAAGGGGTTCCACATCCTATAGTCCATGCCACTTCATTGTTGAACTCATCTGAAACATACTAGGTAAAAGTGTTAGTCCAACAAGAGATATGTAGTCATTAATTACCAAAATCACCCAGGGAGCACTTGTGCTTTCAATCTCCCCCTTTTTGGTAGTTGATGGCAACATACATCAAAGCTTTAGATAAAGATATAGAGAATAGCAAGTAAAGCTTTGGAAAGACATGTAACAAGCATAGGCTCCCCCTACATGTATGCAATCATGTGAATATGGTATATAGAAGCATGTGAGAGCATAACCATGACAGAGTAGCAATGTGTTACATGTATCTTGGCTATATGCATCAGAGCAAGTGATGAAAACATGAGAAATGTACCTTCATGCCCATGAGTCCTTCTTGCAAACAGTATGTACATCAGCAAGAATTTCTCATACACATGACCATGATGCATATACTTACCTTGTGGTCTTGAGTTGGCTAGGATGTGATGAACCTGTGTAAACAAGGTTAGATAACACAGATGCACCTACTAGCTAGAGCAAACAAAAGAAACCACAAGAGTACCAAGACTGGGATGACATGTAGAGTGAGTACAGGGTACCACGATAGGTATTGACATGTCCCCAAAGAGAAGGATATGCAATGAATTTAAGAATTTTCTTTCCCTTCGTTGTCTTGCTTCCCCTGAATCTAGCATGGGATACTGGGAGAAGATAGGGAACAGAAAAACAGAGCTCAAAGAAACGAATGAAATAAGCACATTTGAACATGTCTTTCCCCCAAGAAGACATGTGGCATCTCTCCTCTTGAACATCAAGCATCTGGGAACATCAAGCATCTGGGATCCTTGAAGATTACTCTTTCCTAGAGTATTCCCTCCCCTAGAGATCTCTCCCCCTAGAGATATGATTAGGCTTTGATGTGATCTCTCTCTCCCCCTTTGTCATCAATTTCCAAGAAGGGTCTTCTGGAATTTGTTGTGAATGGGTTCGGTCCTTGAATCACAGTAGAAAGCATTAAGGTAAATGTGATGCTTGCAGAGGACAAGATTCATTGAGTGGAGCTGGATCAACAATAAAGCAGGAATAAATGGCAAAATGTTTTTCCTGTAGTGCAATCGGTGTCACCGAGTTGTATGCTTCGGTTGCTCCGAAAATCTTCGGTTAGACCGGAAACATGAAATCGGTGGAACCGAGTTCATCAAAGAAAAACACTTGTCACCTCAGCTCACTAGACAAATAAGATCTCATAAAGTTTTGCAATGAATTGGATGCGGAAAAATGTAGAACAAAGAACAAAGAAAAGAAACTAAAAGGTCTATGTCAGTGTCAAAACCGGCGGATCTCGGGTAGGGGGTCCCAAACTATGTGTCTAGGCCGGATGGTAACAGGAGGCAAGGGACACGAAGTTTTACCCAGGTTCGGGCCCTCTCGATGGAGGTAAAACTCTACGTCCTGCTTGATTAATATTGATGATATGGGTAGTACAAGAGTAGATCTACCACGAGATCAGAGAGGCTAAACCCTAGAAGCTAGCCTATGGTATGATTGTTTATGTGTATGTTGTCCTACGGACTAAAACCCTCCGTTTTATATAGATACCGGAGAGGGTTAGGGTTACATAGAGTCCCTTCCGGACACGGGACGGAGTCTTCAATCTTGTATCTTCATAGTCCAGGAGTCCGGCTGAAGGTATAGTTTGGCTATCCGAACTCCCCCTAATCCAGGACTCCCTCAGTAGCCCCCGAACCAGGCTTCATTGACGATGAGTCCGGCGCGCAGATTGTCTTCGGCATTGCAAGGCGGGTTCTCCTCCAAATTTCGTGTACCTGTTTGAATAAAGTCCGGTTTCGTGTAGATGTTGCGCTCCTTGGCTTCTACGCCCAATAATGGCCGTCTCCCACGTGTCAAACGAATATGAAAAGTCTGAGTGTTTTTATGTTCACACCCCAAGCCACGTAAATGAGCTGCCCTACTTAAGGGGACGAGGATTTAGATCCAATCCACACCTTCTCCCATTCATGAGTGTTCATCAGAGCGCATCCGACAAAGGTCCATTCCACCATGGCCAGCCGCCACAACTCCTCCGCTCGCCCTTTTAGCCCTAAGCCTGGATATTGGGAGAGATATTCTACTCCGCATAGCGAGCTAGTGATGCTCCAAACCAAGGGATTTCTGCCCCCGGCCTGTATGGTCGCGGTTCGAGCCGGTCTTGCCATCTACAACGGCGGAGAGCAAGCAGAGAATGCCCCTAATCCATCCAAAGGAGAGCGGGTGTGCCTTGTCCCTTACTTAATAAGGGGCTCGGATTTCCCATCCACCCATTCCATCGGGGGCTGCTGGAGTTCTACGGCCTCTAGCTACATCATCTCACGCCTGCCTCAGTATTGCATATCGTGGGCTTTGTAGCCCTCTACGAGCTGTTCTTAGGTATCGAAGCTCATTTCGGACTGTGGAAGGAGCTATTTTGCCTCGTGCCCCATTCCAAGAAAGGGTCAATGTATCAAGTGGGCGGAGGCGAAGTATGGTGCATCGCCGGGACCGGATATCTGTCCGGAACCCCAAAGAAGGCGTCCGAAGATTGGCCCTCGGAATGGTTCTTTATAGAAGACGTCCGCTGCCGGATCCTATCCGGATCGGCCCCCCAGAATTCGATAGTGCTCCCTTAAAGAAGCGCCTAAGCTGGCGTCCCCGGAGCCCTCAAAGGGAAAGTGACAGGGACATCGTTTACCTGATGGGCCGAATAAGATTGTTGGCCCATTCCGGACTAACCATGATCGGAGTTATGGCTGAATGCATCATGCGGGGGGTGCAGTCGCTTCAGTATAGAAGTCACCCCATGTGGGATTTCAACGGGGAGGACGACGCCACCCGCTACGGCCGTAAAGGGCTGGATTCAGTTGCCATTCTATTGAAGATCTTGTCCACTTTGTACAAGGGAGAAGAGGAGGAATTTCTCTGCGTCAACCCACAGGGTGGATTCTCTATGCACAATCCCCCAAGATGGGTAAGTGGTCGCATTTACTTGCTCATCCGTTTAGTGTTCCCATTGTTAAATACTTAGTCTGATGACTTCAACGCAGGAACTGCGCCAGGCTATTAAGGAAATAAGCAGCCCACCAACCTGAGGAACTAGGACGGTCTCTCGACCCGGCCTCTCAAGAGGATTCGGACATATCTGTGGAGCTGATTGATGGAGTGTTCCATCAATTGAGCGAGGACAGCGCCTTGGTGGCCATTATGGACGATTACCCAGGGCTAATCCCGACGCCCTAGGTACTTGAGATCAAAGTCCCAGTACCCCGGATAGGGGTCCATCCACGCGTGTTCAATTTCTTGACTGCAACCGAACTCTGCAAGGGAGGTTTTTGAGGCGGAAGGCCGAACCTATGGCGACAAGCCAACGAGGGGCCGCAGGGCTCCGTGGGCAGAAAAGAGGTGCAGTCCGGACCAAGGCATCAGCGCAAAGGTATGGTGCGCCCCTTTATCCCAGTTGTTATACCTTCGAGGCACATTTGACACTCGTGCCCTCTTCAGGACAAAGAGACCTCGCCGGACTATATCCGGAGAGGCTGCCAATCATGCCTCCACCAGCCAGGCTCCAAAGCCTGGTCCGAGGGCAGAGGCGAACGCAAGGCATGTGCTGGACGTTCCTCCGACGGAGGATGTGGACGGGTTGTCTGCAACCAACTCTGAGGTGGAAAGCGCTATGAACCACAGGCGTCGCCGGACAATTCTTCGCGATGCTTGCTTCTCCCAAGAGGCATTAGATGCCTTCAATTCGGGAGCTGCGCACCTCCGTGCTGCACAAAATGGTCTAGCCAAAGCCACAGAGCAATATGCAAAAGACATACGGGTAAGAAAATTTTGGTAAATATATATGTAGCAGTAGCCCCCGAGACTTGAAACAGTTAGAATAACTGGTTTAAGGATCATTTGATATGCATGTTCTTACAGAAAAGAATTCCCTACTGTCCCAGGAGCTGGAAGAGTGCAAAGCCCAACTGGAGGCCGCACTAGCCGCGGCAGGGGAGCCTAAGGAGGCCCCCTATGGTAATATACATTTCGAAAGATAAGTATTTTGCGAAGCACGACTTTGGTGCGAATCTGATAAATAAAATTGCAGATGGCGCCGGATTGAATCCGGAAAAGCAACATCTCCTACGCCAGCTAAAGGCTGGTGAGAGGGTGCTATTAAAGGTGATGGGGGAGAAGAACATTCTCCAAGATGCCAACACCCGGCTGGGCGTCGAGCTGAAAGATGTTCGTGCCCAGCGATCAGACTCCGTGAAGGAGAATCAGTGGCTTCGGCACGGCATATTTAGTAAGTGCTTGAATGAACCTTTTGGAAGAAAGTTTGGCAGGGAAGTCGACTGACAGAGCAATGTCTGTAGGTGTGTTAACAGGTCGTCCGGCGGAGGATATGCCCGGTTCTACGGGTGACCTTCTTCCCGAGCTCTCACAACTGCTCGATCGAGTTCGGCAGGCGATGCGAGGCGTCGCCCAGGCCCTATGGCCATCCGTCTCCATGCCCGAAGGTATTGGAGAGCTTGCGGAGAAGCTAAAGGGAGCACGGTGGCGCTTCCAATTGTGGAAGATATCAGCCTGCCATCAAGGCGCTAGGGAGGCCTGGGCCATGGTGAAGAAGCGGTACTCAAAGGCTGACCCCAACCACATGGCCGAGGTCGGTCCTATAGGGCCCGATGGGAAGGAGATCCCTGTAAGCTTAGTGTACGGCCAAGTAGAGTTGGCCGCAAAGTACTCCCAGCAGGACTGTAAATTAGACAGCCTATTAGCTGGTATTGAAGAGGAATACAATCAGTAAAAATTACTATGTAATCGAATTGACATTTATAATGCCTTCTAGCCGGATTGTAGATCATTTGTCATGGCCGACCTTTTCGCTTCAACCTCGGGGCCTGACGGTCCGGAGTGTGTCCGAATTCCCATGCGGTTATATAGGAACCGAGGAATGCGTGGAGACCAGGCGTAGGGGTCATTAGTGCGTGAACAGACAAGTGCCCGACTACTTATGTTATATTACATGGTTAGTAAGAAACATCTTCCAGGGAGAATAGTTCCGTTAGGGGTTCCTTTCCCTGGGGGGCATGCCCTAAAGTGCATGTCCATGCTGCGAAAAGAAACGCAGGAAAAACGCCTGGGGGCACATAGATAAAGAAAAAGATCATCTTTAGTTCACCGATCGAATATTCTCTTAAGAACGCTAGCTTTCGGCTTCACCCAGTCTGAGGTACACGTCCGGCTGATCCGGCAGTAACAATCGCAGAGGTGCTCCCATTAGCACCTAGCCGAATAATCGGAAACGTAGGGGTAAGCACAGGATCTAGGCAACCCAGCTTGGCCAAAACTTAAGTCATATCGATGCATATAATGGTGAATAAAAGGTACATGTGGAAGTTTGACACATGTGTTAGGCATGAAGCCCGTATAAATAAGCTTCTGTTTAAAGAAGCCCCCAGGTTTACTGAGCGCGGATAGCGCGTCAATTTGTGAGCCTTTAAAGGTTATAAGAGAGAGAAAAAGGGAGAAGGAGAGAAATGTAAGACAGATAGTATATAAAAAATGGACAGAGTAAGGAGACAAACACAGGATCCGACGCTAGGCATAGAATCTTCGAAGACGGGCTGCGTTCCATGGGTTCGGCTCGAGTCGGTTATCCGATGCGTTTCACAGGCGGTACGCTCCACCAGTCAGGACTTGGTCAATTATGAAGGGACCTTCCCACTTGGGCTTGAGTTTGTCCTTTTTCTTGTCTGACAGGCATAGAACTAATTCGCCAACGTTGTAATTTTTGGCCCGTACTTCTTTGCTTTGGTATCTTCGAGCTTGCTGTTGATAGAATGCGGAACGGGCTTTCGCCACGTCACGCTCCTCCTCTAATGCGTACAAACTGTCCTGTCGATCGAGCTCGGCTTCTCTTTCCACGTACATGCGCACTCGAGGTGAGTCGTGAATTATGTCGCAAGGCAGAACTGCCTCTGCGCCGTACTCCATGAAGAATGGTGTGTATCCGGTGGTGCGATTCGGCGTGGTCCGGCGTGGTCCGCAGCCCCCAGAGTACGGAGTCGAGCTCCTCTACCCAGTGCATGTTAGATTCCTTGAGGGACCGCACTAGTCTGGGTTTGATGCCGGTCATGATAAGACCATTTGCACGTTCGACCTGGCTGTTAGTTTGTGGGTGATAGACGATAGCATAATCGAGCTTTATGCCCATGTTTTTGCACCAGAGTTTTACCTCATCAGCTATAAAGTTCGTGCCATTATCAGTGATGATGCTGTGGGGGATGCTGTAACGGTGTACAACCCCGGATATGAAGTCTATCACAGGTCCAGATTCGGCCGTCTTAACAGGCTTGGCTTCTATCCATTTGGTGAACTTATCCACCATGACCAGTAAGTATTTGTGCTTGTGGGTTCCGCCTTTAAGGGATCCAACCATATAAAGCCCCCAGACCACAAAGGGCCAAGTGATGGTGATAGTTTGGAGGGCGGTAGGTGGCATATGGCTTTGGTTTGCAAAGAGCTGGCAACCGGTGCATCGTTGGACTAAGTCCTGAGCATCTGCCTGGGTTGTCGGCCAATAAAAGCCTGTACGGAAGGCCTTGCTTACCAGGGACCGGGCTGCAGCGTGATGACCGCCGAGTCCGGCATGGATTTCAGCCAGGAGATTCCGCCCCTCCTCTTCGGAGATGCACCTTTGAAGGACTCCGGTAGTGCTTTTCTTATAAAGCTCACCCTCGTGGACTATGTAGGCTTTGGATCGCCGCACTATGCAGCATGCCTCATTCTGGTCCTCAGGGAGTTCCCGCCTGGTAAGGTAGGCGAGGAATGGTTCTGTCCACGGGGCGATGACGGCCATTATTACGTGGGCTGAAGGTGTTCTTTCAATGGCAGAGCCTCCTATTGTGTCAGAATGTTCGGTGTCGGGCCGTGCGGTTGGGTCCGGGCTGTTATTGTTCGGCTCCCGTTCCCATGCCATGGATGGCTTGAAAAGCCTTTCCAAGAAGATATTGGGGGGACTACATCGCGTTTTGTGCTAATGCCACTACTAGAAAAACCTCTACTAATGGCGCACCTATTATGGCCATTAATGGCGCATCTGTGGTGCGCCACTAACAGCACGCCATTAGTAATTTTTACTAATGGCGCACCAGTGGTGCGCCATTAGTATCTGGTATACTAATGGCGCACCACTGGTGCGCCATTAGTATAGGCCACGGTGCGCCATTAGTATGCCTCCCAGGGGCCAGGTGCTTTGGATACTAATGGCGCACCACAACTGGATGCGCCATTAGTAACCGCGGCATACTAATGGCGCACTTTCCTGTGATGCGCCATTAGTGATGCGTCATTTTGAATCTAGATCTGGATCGTGATTTTTTGCCCATTTTTTTGCTCATTTTTTTTGCTTGTTTTTTGGCACGACAATATTCTCAAATTTTGTTCCTGTTGTTTTTGGATCTTGTTG
>NC_041380.1:144279323-144335835 GCF_002162155.2 Triticum dicoccoides | reverse complement strand
AGGTCGCCGCAGAGGAGGAGAGAAGGGAAGATGAAATGAAGAGAGGAGGAGAGGACCAGCCATATATACGGCATACTAATGGCGCACCGCGGGCAGGTGCGCCATTAGTAATTTTTTTTATTTTTTTTATTTTTTTTGAATTTTGAAGGCGGGAAGATACTAATGGCGCACCATGGTCAGGTGCGCCATTAGTAATTTTTTTTTTATTTTTTTGACTTATTTTGAATTTTGAAGGAGGGAAGATACTAATGGCGCACCATGGGCAGGTGCGCCATTAGTAAGTTTGAATTTTTTTGATTTTTTTTGCCTCTCTAGATCTTAAAAGCCCCGTATCTTTTTTTCTGTTAGGTTTTTGAGGATTTTGAAAATGTTTAACGGGGTTCCCCCGATTAAATTTGGATGTAACTTTTCGAGTAGATGATTTTTCATATAAAAAACTTTTTCATCCGAGTTAGTATGCAAAAGTTATGCCCATTTTTACAAATTCTCGCGAGATTTTGCAAATGAAGTCAAAATTCATATTTGCAAATTTTCCCAACAACTAGGCCACATATCACATGGGAAACTTATTTTCTTTTATTTTTTTGACATTTTTATCATTTTGTTTTATTTTTTTTAATACTGAAAAGGCGATCCACCGGGGGGGGGGGTGCATTCGGTGGAAGTGGTGGCCAAGGTTACTAATGGCGCACCGTGGCATGGTGCGCCATTACTAGTTTAACTAGTAATGGCGCACCACACCCATGGTGCGCCATTAGTATGTTTGGACAGGCGCACTAGTTCAAAAAAAAACAATTTGGTACTAATGGCGCACCGTAGGCAGGGTGCGCCATTAGTAGTTTCAACACTAATGGCGCATCAGAAGGTGGTGCGCCATTAGTATATACTAATGGCGCACCACATGTCTAGTGCGCCATTAGTGCCATTTCCATCTATAGCCCTTTTCCTAGTAGTGTGCGTGCCAGGACATCTGCCGCCTGATTACTTTCCCGGGCTATATGGTGAAATTCAAGCCCCTCGAACCAAGCTGACATTTTTAGGATGGTGTTGCGGTAAGCTGCCATTTTCGGATCCTTGGCATCAAAGTCTCCATTTATTTGGGAGATTGCGAGGTTCCAGTCCCCGCACACCTCTAGGCGTTGGATGCCCATGGATACTGCCATCCGGAGACCATGTAGAAGGGCCTCATATTCGGCTGCATTATTGGAGTCCATTTACAGAATCTATAGTACGTATTGAACTATGTCTCCTGTGGGGGGACGTCAAAACGACGCCAGCGCCCAGTCCAGCCAACATTTTGGAACCGTCGAAATGCATGGTCCAGTTTGAATATGTGCCGTACTCTTTAGGGAGTTCAGCCTCCGTCCATTCTGCGATGAAGTCGACCAAAACTTGTGACTTGATGGCTCGTTGTGGCTTATAAGTTATGTTGAACGGGAGGATCTCGATGGCCCATTTTGCAATCTGGCCCGTTGCTTCACGGTTGTTTATAATGTCATTAAGTGGTACTTCTGAGGCTACTGTTATTGAACACTCTTGAAAGTAGTGTCGTAGCTTCCGGGATGCCATGAATATCGCGTACGTAATATTTTGATAATGCAGGTACCGTGATTTGCAGGGAGTGAGGACAGTCGACACCTAATAGACCGGCCTTTGAAGGGGGAATTTGTGTCCGTCCGCTTCTCGTTCGACGACGAGCACTTTGCTTACAACCTGATGTGTTGCTGCGATGTACATTAGCATTGGTTCGCCGGTGTTTGGCGCGGCCAGGACTGGGTTTGTTGCCAGTATGGCTTTTATTTCGTCGAGTCCAGCCGTGGCTGCATCCGTCCATTTGAAGTGTTCGGTGCGCCGAAGGAGGCGGTAAAGGGGAAGGGCCTTTTCTCCCAAGCGGGAGATAAAGCGGCTTAGAGCCGCCACACATCCGGTTAACTTTTGTATTTGTTTGAGGTCCTTTGGGATATCCAGTTGCGACAGAGCTCGGATCTTGGCTGGATTTGCTTCAATTCCTCTACTGGATACAATGAAGCCCAAGAGCTTTCTGGCTGGAACGCCGAAAACGCATTTTTCCGGGTTGAGCTTGATGTCGTATGTTCGGAGATTATCAAATGTGAGCCTCAAGTCGTCTATGAGAGATTCAACATGTCTTGTTTTGACGACCACATCATCTACGTATGCCTCCACTGTTTTACCGATCTGGCTTGCCAAACATGTCTGAATCATGCGCTGATATGTTGCGCCGGCGTTTTTGAGCCCGAAGGGCATTGGGTTGAAGTAGAATGGCTCGTATGGTGTGATAAATGCCGTTGCGGCTTGGTCTGGTTCTGCCATCTTGATTTGATGGTAGCCAGAATATGCGTGGAGGAAACACAACGAATCGTGTCCTGCAGTAGCATCGATACTTTGAATGATGCGAGGGAGGGGGAAGGGATCCTTTGGGCAAGCCTTGTTAAGGTCTTTAAAATCAACACACAGGCGCCATGATTTGTCCTTCTTTGGTACCATCACTAGGTTTGCTAGCCAGTCTGGATGTTTTATATCTCTGATGAATCCGGCCTCTAATAGATTTGCTAGCTCCTCTCCTATAGCCTGTCTCTTAGGTTCAGAAAAACACCGAAGAGCCTGTTTGACAGGTTTGAATCCTGTTTGGATATTTAAGCTGTGCTCGGCCAGCCTGCGTGGGATTCCTGGCATGTCTGAAGGGTGCCAGGCAAAAATGTCCCAGTTCTCTCGTAGGAACTCTCGCAGTGCGGCGTCGACATCAGGGTTTAACTGTGCCCCGATGGAAGCTGTTTTATTGGGGTCCGTTGGATGGACTTGGAATTTGACTATTTCGTCCGCTGGTTTAAAGGAGGTGGATTTGGATCGTTTGTCGAGTACCACATTGTCCCTATTCACCGTAGAGCGCAGCGCAGTCAACTCCTCAGCCGCTAGGGCTTCGGATAGTGCCTTGAGGGCCAGTGCAGCTGTCTTGTTTTTGGCGCGGAGTGCTACGTCCGGATCACTAGCGAGAGTGATGATCCCGTTAGGCCCGGGCATCTTGAGCTTCATGTACCCGTAATGGGGTATTGCTTGGAAGATTGTGAATGCTTCCCACCCTAGCAAAGCGTGATAACCGCTGCTGAACGGGGCCACATGGAACATGACCTCTTCGTACCTGTAATTATCCGACGTGCCGAACACCACATCTAGTGTGATTTTTCCTGTACAGCGCGCTTCCCGATTAGGGATTATTCCTCTAAAGGTTGTGCTGCTTCGCATGATGCCGGTCTAGTCTATATCCATTTTTTGAAGAGTTTCCTCATAGATGAGGTTCAATCCGCTGCCGCCGTCCATGAGTACCTTGGTAAGACGAAAGCCGTCCACTATTGGACTGAGGACCAATGCAACTGGTGCTTGGGCTGTTCGGAATTTAGGTTCATCACTGGCGTTAAAGGTAATGGCCGTGTCACTCCATGGGTTTATTGTTGCTACTTGGTAGACTTCGGCAAGACTGTGGAGTGTCCTTTTTCGCATATTATTTGATGCGAAGGTCTTGAAGACTGTTAATACCGTATTGGTGTCTCTAGGGTGGCTTTCTGTGGCCTCCGGAATTAGGAGGTTTTCGCCAATTTTGGCCACCTGCCGGAGTATCCAACATGCTCCAAGGCTGTGAGTTGGTGTGGCGTCCTCTGTACTATGAATTTTACAGGGTCCATTAAGCCATCCTTCCAGTACGGTTCCATGCCCTGTAGAGGGTTTTTGCCTTTTGGCGTTTGACCCGGGTGTCTGGCGATGATGCACCCTTTTATTTCGGACTGGGCTTGCCTTAAGGGCCGGATTGTCCCAAAATTTTGTTTCGGTTTTCCAGGCGCTTTCCATCGCACAGTACTTTCGTACTATGGACGCTAAGTCAGCGAAGCGTGTAATATCATGGCGACTTATGGCGTTGAGTATTCCCTTGTCCGTGCAATTATTGCGGAAGAATGAAATTGCGTCTTCCTCGCGGCAGCCCTTTATCCTGTTCATAACCAGGAGGAATCTGGCCCAGTAATGGTGTACTGTTTCTTTGGGCTCTTGCCTGATTTGGGATAGATCGCTAATGTTCGGGTGGGTGGGTGGAATTAAATCCGAAGCCTTACCCCTTCTGAGGCTCAGAGGCCGAGGAATTTCCAAACTCGAAAATTTGGATTCCTGGATGTCGTCCAATGAATCCAGTCCGTCGCCTGATTCTAGGTTCAAGTCTTGAGTGATATCCTCCCCTCCATGGACATCCGGCGTGGAGGGATCGGGAATCCGGACGTAGCGAGTCCTTAAGATAGATGAAGGGTCGCCGCACTGTCCCTCTACCACGGCAACGTGATGGGTGGCTTGGGGAGAGTTAATCTCTCTCAGATCGGTTTTAGGCCCAATCTGGTCATAATCCGTAGCGACTCCCAGGGCGGCGAAGCGATCCAAGAGCTCGTTTATGGAGGAAAGCTCTATTGGATTTAACTGCTCGGCAAGTTCCGAGTTGACATGAAGATTGTTTTCGATGGCTCGAGAGGTCATCGTCGGCGCAGAAGCCGAACAAGTGGTCATAAGAAAACCACCTAGCCGGAGGGTTTGGCCGACAGCCAAAGCTCCCTTAGCAACAGTGCCGTCTCTAAACACGAGACGAGGCATCCTTCCTGATGGCGACGACACAGAGGAACTCTCAATGAAAGCACCAATGTCGGTGTCAAAACCGGCGGATCTCGGGTAGGGGGTCCCGAACTGTGCGTCTAGGCCGGATGGTAAGAGGAGGCAAGGGACGCGAAGTTTTACCCAGGTTCGGGCCCTCTCGATGGAGGTAAAACCCTACGCCCTTCTTGATTAATATTGATGATATGGGTAGTACAAGAGTAGATCTACCACGATATCAGAGAGGCTAAACCCTAGAAGCTAGCCTATGGTATGATTGTTGATGTGTGTGTTGTCCTACGGACTAAAACTCTCCGGTTTATATAGACATCAGAGAGGGTTAGGGTTACATAGAGTTGGTTACAATGGTAGGAGATCTGAACATCCGTATCACCAAGCTCGCCTTCCACGCCAAGGAAAGTCCCTTCTCTTCAATCTTGTATCTTCATAGTCCAGGAGTCCGGCTGAAGGTATAGTTCGGCTATCCAAACACCCCCTAATCCAGGACTCCCTCAGTCTAGATGAAGTTTGAAAGGGGAAACAAGTATGCATGAGACAAGTGCAAGAACACAGAAAAGAACACAAGAGAACTTCATCTAGAGTTGGGCGGTGACAAAGTCATCTATGTTAGAGTACATTGACTTAGGAGTCAAGTGAGATCACTTGATCATAGGTCGTACTCATCGTTTAAGCTCAAAATGGGGTTACCATTTTTCGTTTAAGTATCTTGATGTATTCACATCGTGTCAAGTTGCTTTGACTCATGACTTGGAGTAAAGCTACTCTAAGATGGAATAACATACCTTGGGTGGCGGTGTTGATCTTGATCATGTAGTTGAACTTGTGTGGGTTGCTTAAGGTTGATGTAGCCCATCAAGAGTTGGGACGACCCTTTGGATTTTGAGTTCATCTACCTACATGGGTTAGTTTTCTCAAGGAAGAGCACTTGTGTATCCAACATGACAATCATGAAACTCAACATAGAGTTTGTCAAAGGATATGTTTGAAAGGTTCCGTTCTTCCTTGTCATTAATCACCATTGTATAGAGACTTGATGATGTAGAGATTCCTCAAGATGTGAGTGAATTGAAATCTCATAGAATGAGATTCATTCAAGTACCTACAAGGGTTAGATAACATGCAAGATGCAAATTCTCAAGACATAAGATAATCATCATAAGAGAAATATCAAGAGATTAGTCGCAAGCTCAAGTCTTGCATGTATCCAATGGAGTTCCTACTCCATGTTTGAAGCGTCAATGATGTTCAATTCGCCTCTTAACCTGCAAAACACTTTCTCATCAAGTGGTTTGGTGAATATATCTGCTAATTGCTTATCGGTGCAGACATGCTTAAGGTTTATGTCACCCTTAGCAACATGATCTCGAATAAAATGATGACGAACTTCGATATGCTTAGTTTGAGAGTGTTGCATGGGATTGTGAGCAATCTTGATAGCACTTTGATTGTCACAAAGCAATGGAACATGTTTCACATATATCCCATAATCTTTAAGAGTCTGGGTCATCCAGAGTAACTGAGCACAACATGAACCCGCAGCAATGTATTCCAATCAGCGGTGGATAAGGATACCGAGTTTTGTTTCTTGGAAGACCAAGACACAAGAGATCTACCAAGGAATTGAGAAGTACCCGAAGTGGACTTCCTATCAACCTTGTCACTGGCATAGTCCGAGTCGGAGTAGCCAACAAGATCAAAGGAAGCTCTCTTTGGATACCAAATGCCAAAATTTGGTGTATGTATTAAGTATCTCACTATCCTTTTCACGGCCTTAAGATGACATTCCTTAGGAGCAGCTTGATATCGTGCACACATGCACACACTTAACGTGATATCGGGACGTGAAGCACATAGATATAATAATGAACCAATCATAGAGCGATAAACTTTTTTGATCAACCGGCTCACCATCCTTGGTCAAATCAAGATGTCCACTAGTAGGCATGGGTGTAGTCATACCTTTGCATTCTTGCATATTGAACTTCTTGAATAAGTCCTTGGTGTACTTCGTTTGAGAGACAAAGGTGCCTTCCTTAGTTTGCTTGATTTGCAAACCAAGAAAGAGTTTGAGTTCACTCATCATGGACATCTCAAACTTCTCCGACATTAGCTTCCCAAACTTTTCACTAAAATGAGGGTTAGTTGATCCAAATATAATATCATCAACATAAATTTGGCATACAAATAGTTCTCCATTAACCTTTTTAGTAAAAAGAGTAGAATCTATTTTTCCAATTTCAAAGCCTTTTTCAATAAGGAACTTGGTCAAGCATTTATACCATGCTCTAGGAGCTTGTTTAAGACCATAAAGGGCTTTGTGAAGTTTGTAAACATGATTAGGTTTCTTAGGGTTGACAAAGCCGGGAGGTTGCTTAACATAAACTTCCTCTTCAGTTTCACCATTTAGAAAAGCACTTTTAATGTCCATTTTGTACAAGGTGATATTATGGTGATTAGCATAGGCAAATAAGATGCGAATGGACTCAAGTCTAGCAACGGGAGCATATGTCTCACCATAGTCCATACCTTCGACTTGTGTGTAGCCTTGGGTGACGAGACGCACTTTGTTGCGAACCACTTATCCATCTTCATCTTGCTTGTTGCGAAACACCCATTTGGTACCGATGATGTTATGGTTCTTGTCGGGCTTTTACACCAATGTCCACACTTGATTTCTCTCAAAGTTGTGTAGCTCTTCATGCATAGCGTTTATCCAATCCGGATCTTCCAATGCTTCTTCAACCTTCATAGGTTCAATACAAGAGATGAATGAATAGTGTTCACAAAAGTTAGCTAAACGAGTTTTTGAGCGAGTGATTCTCCCAGTTTGGATATCATTGTAGATTTGCTCCATGGGATGATCTTTAGCAATTCTTGCTCAAACTCGTGAAAGCTTTTGCTTGGGTCTTTGTTGAACATCTTCTTCATCTTGTTCTTCTTCTTGCCCTTCTTCATTGTTGGCATTGTCGTTCTCTTGTCATGGTGGAGAAGGAGGTTGTTGACGTTCGTCTTGGTGCACTTCCTCGTTTTCTTCTTCTTGGTGTGTCCCACTCGTGGATGCTTCCGTATCAACTCTTGGTTCACCTTGTCGTGAGGTAGAAGCTTCCACTTGGACGGACGAGATACTCTCCTTAACCTCCATTGGACGAATCTTGCCGATAGACAAGTCTTGGATTGCTTTCGAGGGATCTTTGTCTCCTACATAAATTGGCAATTGCTCTACTTGCGAGCCGTTAGATTCATCAAACTTCACATCTACCGTTTCTTCAACCTTTCGGGTGAAATTATTGTAGACACGGTATGTGTGAGAGTTTGAGCCATAACCAAGTAGGAAACCTTCATTAGACTTAGGAGCAAATTTAGAATGACGATGCTTATCAAGAATGTAGCACTTTGAGCCGAATACTCGAAAGTATCCAACTTGGGGTTTGTTACCGGTGAGGAGCTCGTATGCCGTCTTGCCGAGTAGCTTCTGAAGATACAAGCAATTTGTTGCATGCCAAGCTGTCTCTACCGCTTCCGCCCAGAAGTGCTTTTGCGTCTTGTACTCATCAAGCATTGTTCTTGCCATCTCGATAAGAGTCCGGTTCTTCCTCTCAACAACTCCATTTTGTTGAGGTGTGTACGTAGCCGAGAACTCATGTGTGATCCCTTCTTCGCCAAGAAAGGTGTCCACATTTGCGTTCTTGAACTCCGTTCCATTGTCGCTCTGAACCTTCTTGATCTTCACGTCAAATTGATTTTGGGCATTCCTAGCAAAGTTTTTGAAGATCTTTTGGACCTGCTATTTGTCATTAACAAAGAACACCCACGTAAATCTTGAAAAATCATCAACTATGACCAAACCAAATGAGTTACCACCGAGACTCTTGTAGGCATCTGGACCAAAGAGATCCATGTGAAGTAGCTCGAGTGGTCTTCTTGTGGTCATGATGTTCTTAGCGTGATGACTTCCTCCAACTTGTTTCCCTGCTTGACAAGCACTACAAAGCCTATCCTTGTCCAATATGACATCGTTAACGCAAAGGATATGATTTCCTTTAATGAGTTTGTCAAGGTTTCGCATGCCCACATGGCCTAGCCTTCTATGCCACAACCAGCCTTTAGAAGATTTAGCAATTAAGCAAGTTTTAGGTTGAGCCTTTTTAGTGAAATCAACAATGTAAAGATCTCCTCTACGTATATCGGTAAAGACCATTTTATGATTATCTCTATGAAACACTTGGCAGTCTACTTCGGTAAATAGGACATTGAAACCGAAATCAACAAGTCTAGATAGTGAAAGTAAGTTGTAGCCAAGAGATTCAACGAGCATGACATTTTGTATGGAACTATCATGTGAGATGGCCACCTTACCAAGGCCAACCACCTTACCCTTTGAATTATCACCAAAAGTGACATACTTTCGAGGGCCGTCATTTTCAGCAAGCTCACGGAACATGTCTTTATCTCCGGTCATATGATCAGTACATCCACTATCAAGGACCCATTCCTTTCCACTAGCCATGTAGCCGCAAAGATTTGCCATAAGACCAAAGTGTCTCATTGCATCATCGAGATCATAGTCACTATCATCATCATCATTAGAGTATTCATGTTCAATATCATCTTGTGATTGATCAATTCCTAAAGAGGGCAATTCATTAGATAAATAATCATTTCTATAGTTACCCTTATGAATTCTAATAGCTCTAGAAATGATATTGCTAATGATTCCAACATCTCCTTTGGCACTCGTAAGATTAGTAAGCTCAGATAAGCAGTCACCAAATTTGGGATCATTGGAACTCATCTTAATCAAGGTAATAGACTTATGGAGAATTTCATCTAGATCTTTCAAGGAATAATTTGGAAAGAGTTCCTCAAGAAATTTCCATATGGTGTAGGCACACTTAAGAGTAGGCAAACATCCAATCAAGTTTCTAGCCAAGCCTCTAGTGATAAGATTAACAGTTCTAAGATTGCGAATCATGTCAATTGATTCATCAAGGGATCAACATGAGGTGCACAAGGGCTAGAAATATACTTGTTCAAGTGATATTCATTGAAAATCTCAAGCATTTCATTTTTCCACTCATGAAAATATTCTCCATCAAGAATAGGAACTCTACGTCTAAGACTCCCCAAAGTAGACTCATCCATCTTCCTCCAATGGTGTTTAAACCAAGGCAATGGAGACCAAAGCTCTGGTACCAATTGAAAGGATCGAGAAGAGGTGTCTAGAGGGGGGGGGGTGATTAGACACTAAGTGCAAAAAGTTGCAGTTTTCAATTTCTTTAAGTTGAAGTGGAGTTTAGGAACCAGTTTAACAAACATAATACATATCAAGCAAGCATGCAAAGAGTATATGAGCAGCGGAAAGTAAAGCATGCAACTTGCAAGTATGTAAAGGGAAGGGTTTGGAGAATTCAAACACAATTGGAGACACAGATGTTTCTTTCATGGTTCCGATAGGTGGTGCTATCGTACATCCACGTTGACGGAGACTTCAACCCACGGAGGGTAATGGTTGCACGAGTCCACGGAGGGCTCCACCCACGAAGGGTCCACGAAGAAGCAACCTTGTCTATCCCATCATGGCCATCACCCATGAAGGACTTGCCTCACTAGCGGTAGATCTTCACAAAGTAGGCGATCTCCTTGCCCTTACAAACTCCTTGGTTCAACTCCACAATCTTTGTCGGGGCTCCCAAGTGACACCTAGCCAATCTAGGAGACATCACTCTCCAAGAAGTAACAAATGGTGTGTTGATGATGAACTCCTTACTCTTGTGCTTCAAATGATAGTCTCCCCAACACTCAACTCTCTCTCACAGGGTATGGATTTGGTGGAAAGATGATTTGAGTGGAAAGCAACTTGGGAAGGCTAGAGATCAAGATTCATATGGCAGGAATGGAATATCTTGGCCTCAACACATGAGTAGGTGGTTCTCTCTCAGAAAATGTGTATTGGAAGTGTAGGTATGTTCTGATGGCTCTCTTCACAAATGAAGAGCGGGTGGAGGGGTATATATAGCCTCCACACAAAAACTAACCGTTACACATAACTTACCACTCTCGGTGAGACCGAATGGATAAACTCGGTCGGACCGATTTAGCAAACCTAGTGACCGTTAGGGTTTTCTTCGGTGGGACCGACTGGATCAACTCGGTGGCACCGATGTGCTAGGGTTAGGGTAAATCCAAAACTCGGTTTGACCGATTACTCAAACTCGGTGGGACCGATTTGGGTAATAAGCAGAGAGTTGGCCAAGCAAACTCGGTGGGGCCGAGTGCATATCTCGGTGGGACCAAAAATATTGCAATAGGTAACAGGGAGTTTGCAAGCCCATCTTGGTGAGACCGAGATCCCATCGGTGAGACCGAACTGATTAGGGTTTCTGGCAGTGGCTATGTCAACTGAACTCGGTGGCTCTGGATAGAAAGAATCGGTGGGGCCGAGTTTGACTTTTGGTTTAGGACATATTTGGAAGTGAGAAAGTGGTTGAGGGCTTTGGAGCATATCACTAAGCACTTTGAGCAAGCACGCCATTAAACAACACCTCATCCCTTCTTAATAGTATTGGCTTTCCTATAGACTCAATGTGATCTTGGATCATTTGTGATATAAAATGTAGAGTCTTGAGCTTGAAGCTTGGGCCAATCCTTTGTCGTTAGCATTTTGAAGGGGTTCCACAATCCTTTGTCCATGCCACTTCATTGCTGAACTCATCTGAAACATACTAGGTAAAAGTGTTAGTCCAACAAGAGATATGTTGTCATTAATTACGAAAATCACCCAGGGAGCACTTTGCTTTCACGCCCGTGGCCAACCGGCGCCCGCCACGTGGCGCGCCTCCGCCCCCAACCGCGCCGGCCCGCCGAGCCCGCGACAGGCCCTCCCCTGCCCGTGCACCCGCCGCCGCCTGCCGCCCGCGCCCGCGCCCCGCGCCGCCCGCCTCCGCCGCGCGTGCCCGCGCCCTTCACCACCGGCCGCTGTGCGCCGCCGCCCGCCGCCCTGCTCGCCGGCCACCGCCGCCGCCTCCCGCGGTCTCCGCTGACCTCGCCGCCTGCCAGACCGGCGACCCCGCGCCCGTCTCCGTCGTCCTCTACAGCTCCAGCCGTCATTCCCCTCCTCTTCGGTGGCCTCTCCGGTGACCTCGCCGTCGAACCTCGAAGTCTGTGCCCGAGAACCCTAGATCTAGATCTGCTTCGGAGGTTGACGTTTCGTCTAAGTCTTTTTCTACATATTTTTTAGCCATGTTCATCGCACCATATCTCATCATCCGTAGCTCCATTTTGCGCGTGTGAGATATCAAATTGTTCGCTAGGATGTCATCTTCATTTCATTCCATTGCACCATGCTTGTTTGAGTCCATCTTGATGCCCAAAATGCTATTGCAAGAGTGCTTCATAATGTTAGTTCCTGATTCTTATCAGATTATGAGCATTTGTTTTTTCCATCATTATTGTGTGTGTCCTATGAACTTGAGCCGTACATGTGTTTTGGGCTATGCCATGCCATCTTTACAGGGATGTATGCCATGTATTTTTGTGATAAATGTGGTGACTAGCACGTGCATGCAAAGTAGCTCTCGTGATGTTGCTGATTTCAGGGACTTAGAATTTCACTAAGTCATTTCCCTGACGTTATTTTTTATGTCATGTATTCATGTTGCTACAGAGTGATCGTTGCCTCTTTTGAGCATGTTCAGTAAGGATGATTTGAGCATGTAACATTCCAAATTTCCAATTTTGAATGTTATACACTAGATCATCATTGCATATCATATTCTATTGCATTTTGGCTTATCCTAGAAAATTCTACGCAACTCAAGGACCCTCGGAGAGAGTTGGGGATTTCGTCATTTTCATATTTGAGTTTTTCTCAAATCTTGAAAATAGGATCATTTGATTTTATTTATTTTATCTTCAATTATTTCTATTACAAAAAGATGAGAGAGGGAATAAAATGACTTTTCCAAAATAAAGAAATATTGAGGATTTAATAAAAAATCAAATAAGATTTTATTTTGGTTTTAGTTGCTATTTTATTTGAATTTAGGAAAAATGCACGTTTTTCAAAATTGCATTTAGTCCCCAAATAAATGTTCATCCTGTGTGGCTTGATTTTATAAGACGGGGAAAATTTATTTCGGGATTTTTGGAGTCTGCTTAGTATTCCTTTTGTTTTTTTCTGAGCGTAATTATTTAAAAAAAAAGTCCGAACCGACTCTGGGCCGTAACCGGCCAGGACTCCACCTGGCTGGGCCTCTAAATAGTGCCGCCGAGGCCCGAGCCAGCCCAAAGCCGCCCCGCCCCAAACCCTAACCCTAGCACCGACACACCGCCCCGCGCCGACACACCGCCCCGCACTGCCGCACCGCCCCGCCGCCCCGCCGGAGGTAGTTTTTCTCGCCGCCATTTTTTTAGAAAAACCGATCGGTTTTCCGTCGGTTTGTTCGGTTTTCCAGTTTATTTAATTAGCGAGCGTTCGCCCGTTCGTTTGTTTTAACGACCGCGTTCATCGTTTAGGCCCAGATAACGAACGTTCGTTCGTTAATCTGTTCGTCGTTTTTCTTTTTCTCGGATTTAATCCGCGATTTTTCTGATCACGATTCCTGATCCGATTTTCGTTTTAGTCTAACTTTTCGGTTGTTTATCGGAATCAGGTGATTCAAGCGCCTGGAGTTTCGTCTCGAAACCCTCTTTCCGTGTGACCAACTCAAACAAGTTTTTGCCACTGTAAAAATTCCCCTCGATCCAGAATGGTAAACGAAGCTTGTTTCTTTTGCCGTTCGTCTTTGCTTCGTTCGATTTGATTCTTTTTGCCAACCGGATTTCTTAAGTTGAACTTTCTGGTTAGATCTCTTATTCGAGTTTTACCTATGCATTAGTTGAGTACTTATTGTATGCTTGTTTGTTTGTGATAGAGTACCCAGAGTGCGCCGCTTGCTACTTCGAATCGCTAGGTTTTGCGGCTCATTAGCAAGGCAAGTAACACTTTGATCATACTTCCAACTACCCAGTTTTTATTGCATTAGATCAATCCTCACACATTGCATGAATAGGATCTAATTAAATTGTGGGTTTGGGAAGTAGATGAGGTAGTACCTATACCTGTTTTATTATCAAACCTTTGGGAGTTACTTCTATGTTCGCTTATTATGCCATGTTATGCTAGTAGACGTGGATTGGGTGAGTGTATCCATGACAGATGTGAGATTGTTAAATTAATGGTTTATCTAAGGTGGCAACTTAAATACACATCTGGGTGGATTGAGGCACCTGGGTATTCCAGTGATTGCCTGTTTTCTTTTGGACCGCCACCCAGGCTCAAAGGGATCATGAGATTATTCATGCTAGAAACTTCCGTGTGCAGCCACAAGCTACTATGGGCTCTAGCATAGTTGACTAAGTTGTGCGAACTCTTACAGTGGTAGAGTAGCAGATGTAGGGGAAAGTAGGTGTAACGGTCTACCCGATCGTAAGGTGCTAGCGCTTCTGAAAGACTATGTCTCGGTCATCCGTTTTCTCAAACACCATGTAGTGCGAGAAATCAAACAAAGGCGATCGAGTCTTGTGGGGAAAAGTGCCCAAACCTCTGCAGAGTGTATAAACTAATCATGATTAGCCGTGTCCCTGTTTATGGACATCTTGAGTATCTAGTACCTGGATTATCATGTGAATCTCATCATGTTACTCTAAAATTAATTTTGTTGGGTTTTGTTTAATGATGATCCTTAATTGGAATTGAGAATGCTGTCAACCATTCTCAATGTTTAACAACTACCATGATAGTTAAATAAAATTTATTCCTTTGCAGTAGGGAAAAATTGGCTTTACGCAAAACTGTAACCATAGAGCTTTCCACCAGCCAAATATGCATATAGTATAGCCTATTTCATTCCATTACTCTCTATGTGTTACATTGCCAGCATATTCCATGTGTTGACCCGTTTCGGACTGCAACGTTAATGTTGCAGACTTTTCAGACGATGATTAAGGTGCTTTTAGTGTGGTTCTATACTCAGTGATGCCGTTGGAATTGATGGACTCACTTATCTTCCAAGCCTTCCGCTATTATCGTTATTAGATGGCCTTAAGCCATATTTATTGTAATAAGTTCTCTTTTGAGACACTCGATGTAATAAGTGTGTGATTGCTACTCTGTTATAAATCCTTCAAGTACTGTGTGGTGTCAGCATTACTGATCCAGGGATGACACCTAAGCTCAGAGATTGGACCGTTTGAGGTCTGGTCGCTACAAGATGGTATCAGAGCACACGCTGACTGTAGGACACGACCACTAAGCTAAAGACCTAGATCACCACTCACTCTCTTCTCTTTCTGACTTCTCATCTTTTCTACTCTTTTAGGATGGCGAATGCAGGGAACAAGTTCACGCAACCGGATAAAGATACACCCTTTGGACGTCACTTGAAGGAAGTCACTAGATACCTGAACATAGGAGTACCAAGCTTCACCGAAACCTACAACACCACTCTACCTGAAGAAGAGTGCTGGATGATTCAAGTGCAAGTTCCAGGAAGGACGTTCATGCCAGTCACTGAGCCCATAGAGTTTTCTTTTGATGCACCAACTTGGAGTCTAGGAAAGAGCATGGCAGCTCATATCGCCATGGGACACATTGGAGAAGTTTAGCGCAATGATCTCAAGGATACTATCTACCAGATTTGTGGGCGCCGAGATGAGCACTGGGAGATGATCAGCACCAGGAAGGATAGATCAGTTGCAGCTTTTATCCAGGAGTTAAACCAGCACATTCAACGCCCGGAGAATCAGATGTGCGCCGACATGATAGATCTGAAGAAGGCGAGGACAAGAATCAAGGAACTGGAGGAAGACTCAAGGATACACGTGAAGATTATGAAGAGGAAATCGAAGTATTAGTGGAGAAGAATGACGATCTGATCAAGAAGATTGGAATATTTATGGGAGGCCCTACACTAGTAGAGGAAGACAAAGAACCCAAGGAGATTCGTCCGGAAGACTACATCATCATCGACGACACTGACTCGGATCCAGATGATAGCGATGATGACTATGTTGATGAAGCTAGAGCAGATATCATGGAGTCTGCAACCGAAGAATATTTCTAGAAGACCACCGCAACAGTAGTAGTAGTCCACCATGTAAATATAGTAGTCTGAGCACTTTTGCGATAGTTAGATCTATTGTATGCCCTTGTTTGATTGATTGAAAGAAGTGAATTGTTTGCTTTTGGCTCATGTGCATATGGTAGTGTTTTCTCTTTAGACCCCTCTATTCTTAAATCTCATCTTTTCTAAACCCTCAGATGCCTCCGAGACGTGACCCCGGATTTACCTTCCCACCGGAGCTCACTCAGTTGATCCAGCAGCGGAACACATTGATGCAGTTGCTAGTCCAAAACCGGAATCAGGGGAACAACAACAACAACCCACCACCACCACCACCACCACCACCTGTTGATCACTTAGCCCGTTTTCCTAGGCTGAATCCGCTGGTGTTTTCCAGTAGCACCGAGCCGATAGTAGTAGATGATTGGCTCCGCAAGACAGCTAGAGAGTTGACCATAGCAAGATGCACAGATGCGGAAAAGGTGAAGTTTGCCGCACATCATCTTGAAGGACCCGCAGCATCATGGTGGGAGAATTTCACAGTCACCTTCCTTGTCGACACTGTCACGTGGGATCAGTTTCAGCAGGCTTTTCGTACTACCCATGTTTCAGCGGGAGCTATGGCCATGAAGAAGCGAGAGTTTCGCAACTTGCTCCAAGGAGGACGGACAGTTGGCCAGTATGTGGAGGACTTTAGTAAGTTAGCACGTTATGCGCCAGATGACGTTGCTACGGATGTAGCTAAGCAGGGGAAGTTTCTGGAAGGACTGAATGATGAGTTGAGCATGCAGTTGATGGTAGCAACCATCAACAACTACCAGGAGTTGGTAGATCGTGCTCTCATGATTGAAAGGAAGCAGCAGCAGATTGAGAATCGCAAGAGGAAGTATGGAAAAGGGAAGTACAATTCAGGAGCTCAGCAGAAGCCACGTTTTACCCCTAGACCGAGAGGACATTTTCAGCATACCCATGGAGGAGGTAGCTCACACAATCACAATGGCACCAAGAATGGTAATGGGAATGGAGGAAGAAGCGGCCAGAACTGCACCCACCCATCAACCCCAGCCAAGAGAGACCTGAGCCAAGTCACTTGTTTCAAGTGCCAGAAGACCGAACATTATGCCAATGAATGTCCTGAATCCTAGAATGGAAATGGCAATGGAAGCTCTGGAAAGAAGCCGAACCCTTTCAATAGGGGACAGGTGAACCACGTTAACGTGGAGGAGGTTGAAGAGCAGTCGGATGCAGTAATCGGTAAGTTTATGGTTAAGTCATTTACTGCACTCGTTCTTTTTTATACTGGTGCATCGCATTCATACATATCAAGGGGATTTGTGGATAAGTATAACCTGCCCACCAAAGTTCTTAGAACACCTATGTTAGTAAGCTCACCAGGAGCGGAGTATATGGCTAGCCAGGGATGTTTTCAAGTGCCATTGAGTATAGGTAGGCATGTGTTTCCCGCGGATTTAATCATTTTGGAATCACAAAGATTGGATGTAATTTTGGGTATGGATTGGCTATCGATGTATGAAGGAAACATCGATTGCGCCAGTAAGTCGATCTTGCTTACCACCCCAGAAGGGAGAAGGATCAAGTATGTATCCCGGCATGTGCCGAAGAGGACTCAAGTAAATTGTCTAACATGAGTTGTGCAGGAGGAAGTACCATTAGTGAAGGATTTCCCTAATGTATTTCCAGAAGAGTTGCCAGGCATGCCACCGGATAGAGGTATTGAGTTTTTGATTGAGCTTTTGCCAGGCACAGGGCCAATATCAAAGAGACCATATAGGATGCCCGCAAAGGATTTGGTGGAGATTAAGAAGCAGATTAAGGAGTTACTAGATAAAGGATATATTCGCCCAAGTTCTTCACCTTGGGGATCGCCAGTACTTCTAGTGGAGAAGAAGGATGGATCGTTAAGGATGGTTGTTGATTATCAAGGATTGAATGAAGTAACCATCAAGAACAAGTACCCACTACCGTTGATCAATGATCTGTTTGATCGAATGTAAGGAGCTAAGGTACTTTCCAAGATCGATCTATGATCAGGATACCACTAGTTGAAGATTCGAGAACAGGATATACCTAAAATGGCTTTTACCACCAGGTATGGGCTGTACGAGTATACCGTTATGTCATTTGGTCTGACTAATGCACCTGCATATTTAATGAACATGATGAACAAGGTGTTTATGGAGTTTCTGGATAAGTTTGTCGTAGTGTTCATTGATGATATCCTGGTTTACTCGAAGAATGAAGAGGAGAATAAGGAGCATTTGCGTTTGGTTCTTGGAAAACTCATAGAAAATCAATTATATGCCAAATTTAGCAAATGTGAGTTTTGGTTGAAGGAAGTTGGATTTCTCGGACACGTTATATCTGGAGAAGGTATAGTAGTAGATCCCACTAAGGTTGATACCGTGACAAGTTGGGAAGACCCAACAACAGTTGGAGAGATCCAGAGTTTTCTTGGACTCGCTGGATACTACCGAAGATTCATTGAGAATTTCTCAAAGATTGCGAAGCCTATGACGGAGTTGTTGAAAAAGGATACCAAGTTCATATGGACTGAGGAATGTGAGGCTAGTTTCCAAGAGTTGAAGAAACGTTTGGTTACATCACCTGTGTTGATTTTGCCAGATCAGACCAAGGATTATGAGGTGTATTGCGACGCTTCACGTCGAGGACTTGGAGCAGTGCTTATGCAGGAAGGAAGAGTTGTTTCATATGCCTCACGACAGCTTAAGCCTCATGAGTTAAATTATGCTACGATGATTTGGAGTTAGCAGCCGTAGTGCATGCATTGAAAACCTGGAGACATTTTCTCATTGGAAACCATTGTGAGGTGTACACGGATCACAAGAGTTTGAACTATATTTTCACATAGAAGGAGTTGAATCTCAGGCAAAGGAGATGGTTGGAGCTCATCAAGGATTATGATATGAGATTACATTATCACCCCAGAAAGGCTAACGTAGTAGCCGATGCGCTGAGCCGTAAAAGCCATGTCAACACCCTAATGACGGGAGATTTACCAAGGGAGTTAGCCGAAAATCTTTGAGAGCTATGTTTGGAAATAGTTCCGAGAGGCTATGTAGCAGCATTGGAGATTCAGTCTACTTTGATGGATAAGATCAGGGACGCCCAGAAGACTGACAAGGAGATTGCCTCTATAAAGGAGAAAATGAGCAAAGGAAAAGCTAAGGGATTTCGTGAGGATGAGCACGATACCTTATGGTTTGAAGACCGTGTTTATGTGCCTAATGATTCGGAGATCAGGAAGTTAATTCTGCAAGAGGCCCATGATTCACCATATTCGATTCACCCAGGAAATACCAAGATGTGTTTGGATTTGAAGGATACTTTCTGGTGGACCGGAATGAAGAACGATATTGCGGAGTATGTAGCAGTTTGTGATGTATGTCAGAGAGTAAATGCAGAGCATCAGAAACCAGTAGGATTGCTACAGCCATTGTCGATACCCGAATGGAAGTGGGATAAGTTAGGCATGGATTTTATTACGGGTTTACCCAGAACTCGTTCAGGCTATGACTCAATATGGGTTGTAGTCGATCGTTTGACAAAGGTAGCTCATTTCATTCTAGTGAAGACTACCTATACCAGTGCAAAGTTGGCAAAGATATACATGACCAGAATCGTATGTCTGATGGAGTTCCAAGGAGCATTGTATCAGATAGAGGAACCCAATTTACCTCCAAGTTCTGGAATCAGTTGCATGAAACTTTGGGTACCAGACTGGAGTTTAGTACAGCTTTCCACCCGCAAACAGATGGACAGGCCGAGAGAGTCAATCAGATTTTGGAGGATATGTTAAGAGCTTGTGCGCTAGATTAAAGATCTAGTTGGGACGAGAATTTTCCATATGCAGAGTTCTCTTACAACAACGGTTATCAATCCAGTTTGAAGATGGCCTCTTTCGAAGCCTTGTACGGAAGGAGGTGCAGGACCCCACTGTCTTGGGATGAAGTTGGAGACCGCCAGTTGTTTGGACCGGATCTGATAAAGGAGTCTGAACAGAAAGTGAAATTGATTCGCGATAGGCTCAAGGTAGCTCAGTCCAGGTAGAAGAGCTATGTAGATTCTAAACGCAAGGAGACAGTTTACGAAGTCGGAGATCGAGTTTATCTTCAAGTATCACCACTTCGAGGAGTTAAGCGTTTTGGAGTTAAGGGAAAGTTAGCGCCACGTTTTTTAGGCCCATACAAAGTTTTAGAGCGTATGGGAGAAGTAGCCTACAAGTTGGAGTTGCCCGAAGGATTGTCAGGAGTTTACGACGTGTTCCACGTTTCCAAGTTAAAGAAGTGCCACGCAGAGATGGCTGAAATACCGCTGAGAGATACAGTGCCGCTGGAAGCGATTCAGTTGTACAGTGATTTGACCTATGAGGAGAAACCAGTTAAGATTCTAGAGTATGCCAGTCGAGTCACCTGCAGCAAGGTTATCAAGTTTTGCAAGGTTCAGTGGAGCCACCACACGGAGGATGAAGCCACCTGGGAACGAGAGGAAGACTTGCTGAAGGATCACCCTCACCTATTTTCTAGCCAACCCGAATCTCGAGGGCGAGATTCATCTTAAGGGGGGTAAGTTTGTAACATCCCAAATTTCCAATTTGGAATGTTATACACTAGATCATCATTGCATATCATATTCTATTGCATTTTGGCTGATCCTAGAAAATTCTACGCAACTCAAGGACCCTTGGAGAGAGTTGGCGATTTTGTTATTTTCATATTTGAGTTTTTATCAAATCTTGAAAATAGGATCATTTGATTTTATTTATTTTATCTTCAATTATTTCTATTGCAAAAAGATGAGAGAGGGAATAAAATGACTTTACCAAAATAAAGAAATATTGAGGATTTAATAAAAAATCAAATAAGATTTTATTTTGGTTTTATTTGCTATTTTATTTGCATTTAGGAAAAATGCACGTTTTTAAAATTGCATTTAGGCCCCAAATAAATGTTCATCCTATGTGGCTTGATTTTAGAAGCCAGGGAAAATTTATTTCGGGATTTTTGGAGTCCGTTTAGTATTCCTTTTGTTTTTTTTTTGAGCGTAATTATTTAAAAAAAGTCCGAACCGACTCTGGGCCGTAACCTTCCAGGACTCCGCCTGGCCGGGCCTTTAAATAGTGCTGCTGAGGCCCAAGCCAGCCCAAAGCCGCCCCGTCCCAAACCCTAACCCTAGCGCCGCTGCACCGCCCCGCGCCGCCGCCTCGCCGCGCCGCCGCACCGCCCCGCCGCCCCGCCGGACCGCCGCCGTGCCGCCTCGCCGGACCGCCGGATCCGCTGCCACCAGAGGTAGTTTTTCTCGCTGCCGTTTTTTTAGAAAAACCGATCGGTTTTCCGTCGGTTTGTTCGGTTTTTTAGTTTCGTTTTTTAATAGATCGGTTTTTCCGGTTTATTTAATTAGCGAGCGTTTGCCCGTTCGTTCTTTTTAACGAAAGCGTTCATTGTTTAGGCCCAGATAATGAACGTTCGTTCGTTAATCTGTTCGTCGTTTTTCTTTTTCTCGGATTTAATCTGCGATTTTTCTGATCACGATTCCTGATCCGATTTTCATTTTAGTCTAACTTTTCGCTCTTTTATCGGAATCAGGCGATTCAAGCGCCTGGAGTTTCGTCTCAAAACCCTCTTTCCGTTTAACTAACTCAAACAAGTTTCTGCCACTGTAAAAATTTCTCTAGATCCAGAATAGTAAACGAAGCTTGTTTCTTTTGCCGTTCGTCTTTCGTTGCTTCGTTCGATTTGATTCTTTTTGCCAACCGGAGTTTTTAAGTTGAACTTTCTGGTTAGATCTCTTATTCGAGTTTTACCTGTGCATTAGTTGAGTACTTATTGTATGCTTGTTTGTTTGCGATAGAGTACCCGGAGTGCGCCGCTTGCTACTTTGAATCGCTAGGTTTTGCGGATCATCAGCAAGGCAAGTAACACTTTGATCATACTTCCAACTACCCAGTTTTTATTGCATTAGATCAATCCTCACACATTGCATGAATAGGATCTAATTAAATTGTGGGTTTGGGAAGTAGATGAGGTAGTACCTATTACCTATTTTATTATCTAACCTTTGGGAGTTACTTCTACGTTTGCTTATTATGCCATGCTATGCTAGTAGACTTTGATTGGGTGAGTGTATCCATGACAAATGTGAGATTGTTAAATTAATGGTTTATCTAAGGTGGCAACTTAAATACACATCTAGGTGGATTGAGGCACCTGGGTATTCCAGCGATTGCCTGTTTTCTTTTGGACCGCCACCCAGGCTCAAAGGGATCATGAGATTATTCATGCTAGAAACTTCCGTGTGCAGCCACAAGCTACTATGGGCTCTAGCATAGTTGACTAAGTTGTGCGAACTCTTACAGTGGTAGAGTAGCAGATGTAGGGGAAAGTAGGTGTAACGGTCTACCCGATCGTAAGGTGCTAGCGCTTCTGAAAGACTATGTCTCGGTCATCCGTTTTCTCAAACATGATGTAGTGCGAAAAATCAAACGAAGGCGATCGAGTATTGTGGGGAAAAGTGTGCAAACCTCTGCATAGTGTATAAACTAATCATGATTAGTCGTGTCCCCGTTATGGACATCTTGAGTATGTGAATCTCATCATGTTACTCTAAAATTAATTTTGTTGGGTTTTGTTTAATGATGATGTTTAATTGGGATTGAGAATGCTGTCAACCATTCTCAATGTTTAACAACTACCATGATAGTTAAATAAAATTTATTCCTTTGCATTAGGGAAAAATTGGCTTTATGCAAAACTGTAACCATAGAGCTTTCCACCAGCCAAATATACATATAGTATAGCCTATTTCATTCCATTACTCTCTATGTGTTACATTGCCAGCATATTCCATGTGCTGACCCATTTCGGGCTGCAACGTTAATGTTGCAGACTTTTCAGACGACGATTAAGGTGCTTTTAGGTTGTGGTTCTATACTTAGTGATGCCGTTGGAATTGATGGACTCACTTATCTTCCAAGCCTTCTGCTGTTATCGTTATTAGATGGCCTTAAGCCATATTTATTGTAATAAGTTCTCTTTTGAGACACTTGATGTAATAAGTGTGTGATTGCTAATCTGTTATAAATCCTTCAAGTACTGTGTGGTGTTAGCATTACTGATCCAGGGATGACACCTGAGCACAGAGATTGGACCGTTTGAGGTTTGGTCGCTACAGAGCATGCATATGGTTGTGCTCTATCCATCCATGTCTTTGTTTGCATTTATGGAGTACCCTAACATGACTCAATCTTGCTCTACTTTTGCTATAAAATGTTCCGGGCAGATTGTTTACTTGTTAATCAATTTTTCCAAGGTTGTTGTAGTCGATCCATGCATGTTATGAGTTTGTTCTTGCCATGGTTAGCTACTTGATCATGTCTTCTTGCTGGGAGTGTGCTTAGTTTGTCATGCAATGCCTTGTGTTGAGTGCATCGAGCTCGCAAACATGCCTACATAACTCTGTTTTGCCATGTCCAGTTTTCTGCTAAGTCTGAATCTGTTAACGAAACTTGCTATGTTTACATGGGTGCCATATTGTCTTCTGATCCTTTTCGGCTTATGGTCAGTAAGGGACTTTTGTTATATGCTTTGAGTAGTTTCATGCGATGCCTTGTGTTGCTATGTTCTGATCCTGTAGCATGTTGTTATCTTGCTCTAAACATTGCTTCCTGATGTTAAATCCTGACATGTTATTTTCACTAAGTCTGAGATGTTGTTATCTTTTGCACTTTTGCCATGCTTGTTCGAACCTGCTATTTTGTGATTTAGCCGTATCTCAGTGTTCATATTTTGTCAAGCATCTTGAGTAGATCACTGCCATGTGCTTTGTTGTTATGTTAGAGTGCAGTAGCTTAGTTTCTTGTTGCATTCTAGATGGCATCATGTTGTTAATCGCAGAATTGTGCCATTCTTGTTTTGCTTGCCATTTGCAAACCATGCATCCGATTCCGGTGATCTTTATATCGATTTTGACCGAAATCAACTCATCTTTCCAGCGGCGCTCTTGGTTTGCCAAGTTGAGGCCTGGTTCAATCTTTTCCTCCCAGAGCACGCATATGCATTGCATATTACATCCCGCATATCATGCCATGTTTTGCATCATGTTGCTTGCGCATTGCACCGTGGTTTATTGTGGTTTCTTTTGTTTGTGTTCTTTCCTTGGGTAGAGTCGGGAGACGAGTTCGTGATCGATGAACCCGTTGAGTAAGCTATCGAGGATCAAGCTTACGTCAACTTGGAGAACTTTGTAGGCTAGATGACCATACCCTCAAAATCACTTCTATCTTTGCTTGCTAGTTGCTCGCTCTATTGTTATGCCTATGCCGCGATAACTACCACTTGCTATATCATGCCTCCCATATTGCCATGTCAAACCTCTAACCCACCTTGTCCTATCAAACCGTTGTTTGGCTATGTTACCGCTTTGCTCAGCCCCTCTTATAGCGTTGCTAGTTACAGGTGAAGATGGAGTTTGTTCCTTGTTGGAACATGACTATTGTTGGGATATCATTATTATATCTTGTTTACCTTGATGCACCTATATACTTGGTAAAGGGTGGAAGGCTCGGCCTTATGCCTGGTGTTTTGTTCCACTCTTGCCGCCCTAGTTTCCGTCATACCGGTGTTATGTTCCTTGATTTTGCTTTCCTTGCGCGGTTGGGTTATAATGGGAACCCCTTGACAGTTCGCCTTGAATAAAACTCCACCAGCAAGGCCCAACCTTGGTTTTACCATTATCCACCTAGCCTTTTTCCCTTGGGTTTCGCGGACTCAAGGGTCATCTTTATTTTAACCCCCCCGAGCCAGTGCTTCCGTAAGTGTTGGTCCAAACTAGGCGATGTCCGGCACCCCCTGGGAAACCAGGGTCTATGCCAACCCGTCGTCTTGCCCATCCGGTGTGCCCTGAGAACGAGATATGTGCAGCTCCTATAGGCATTTGTCAGCACATTCGGGTGGCTTTGCTGGTCTTGTTTTACCATTGTCGAGATGTCTTGTAACCGAGATTCCGAGTCTGATCGGGTCGTCCTGGAAGAAGGAATATCCTTCGTTGACCATGAGAGCTTGTGATGGGCTAAGTTGGGACACCCCTACAGGGTTTTGAACTTTCGAAAGCCGTGCCCGCGGTTATGGGAAGATGGGAATTTGTTAATATCCGGTTGTAGAAAACCTGACAGTTAACTTAATTAAAATGAATCAACAGCGTGTGTAGCCGTGATAGTCTCTTTTCGGCGGAGTCCGGGAAGAGAACACAGTCTCGTGTTATGCTTGACCATAAGTAGTTTTAGGATCACTTCTTGATCTTTGTAGCTTCTCAACCGTGCTTTGCCTTCTGTTCTCGCTCTCATTTGCGTAAGTTAGCCGCCATATATGCTAGTGCTTGCTGCAGCTCCACCTCACTATCTTTTCCTACCCATTAACTTAAATAGTCTTGATCGCGAGGGTGTGAGATTGCTGAGTCCCCATGACTCACAGATTACTTCCAAAACTAGATGCAGGTGCTGATGAGGCCATTCTAGGGGATGCGACTGAACTCAAGTGGGAGTTCGACGAGGACTCAGGACGTTACTACGTTTCCTTTCCAGATGATCAGTAGTGGAGCCCAGTTGGGGCGATTGGGGATCTTATGCATTTGGGGTTCTCTTTATTTTGTTTCTGTAGTCGGACCTTGATTGTATTCTGGATGATGTAATGCTATCTTTATGTATTTTGTGAAGTGGCGATTGTAAGCCAACTATGTACGTCTTGCTTATTCAGTACATGGGATGTGTAAAGATTACCCCTCTTGCGACATGCCTACAATGCGGTTATGCCTCTAAGTCGTGCTCCGACACGTGGAAGATATAGCCGCATCGTGGGTGTTACAATTGCCATCGAGCCCCTTTTGTCATTTCTGAAGGACATGTTTTGCGACGCTGGCTTGGGATCCACAGCTTCCAAGTCAGACCTCATCGACGGCGACCACGAGGACGACACCCTCTCCGGCTCTTCCAAGGGGAAAGAGCCCATCTGCTCTTCCAAGGGGAAAGCGCCCGTCTGCGACATCAGGAAGGGCACCCTACAGCCGTGCTCTTCCAAGGGGAAGGAGCCCATTTGCGATAACATGGGCGCATCCAGGGTCCGTGCTATTCCCATGGGAACGAGCCCATCTGTGACAAGTGAGGAAACCCATGATTTGTTTGTTTTAGTTGTTCACAATGTGATGCTCTATATGTGCAATTATTTACTGTGCAGTACATTTCATCAATCCAGTTTTAAACATACCGATAGGAATGCATATATTTGCTTGCTATTAAGCCTGCTATAGCTAGCACATGCCTCTTTTAAAGTTTTTTGATTGTTCGGTTGTTTGTAGTTAGCATATGTTCAATTTCAAATGTTATCTTTGGTCGTTCGTAGTATGCCTTGTTTATTCCAGTTATTCACAACGTGATGTTCTATATGTGCAAGTATGGACTATGCAGTTCAATTTCATCAGTACCAGTTTCAACAATACCACTATGAATGACTACATTTGGTTGCTGCATCTTCTAGTTAACAAGCCTTTCCATTTTTATTTAACCATAACCAGTGTACTTAGACCAGCACAATATCGGTTCGAATGACCATGTTTTCTTGTTGTTAAATGTTAGGCCTGTTGCAGTTAGCACACCTTTCCACTTGTTTTTATTTACTAGCGTTCTTAAAACTGCACATTGAAGCTATCTTTTGGTGATTATTTTTGTCCGCCATGTGTAATTTTGGTTGATGTTTAGCCTGTTGTGCTTAACATGCTTCTTGATGTACCTACACAGGACAATTTTGGGAACGACTGTTGTTTTCCATTGAGATTAGTTTCATCCCATGGCTTATATCTACTCACTGTTCAGGATATCCGTAGCTGGTACCATATAGGTCGGCGGCTGATAAGGGACTAATCGGTGAATCGGACTTTTAACTAAATATATCTGCAACACCATTTTTCCTTAGGTTAACTAGGGCCATATGTCATATATCTGAGGCTACATAGCAACATGCACTGTACTTAATGTCTAAATATGCAATCCTAGGCTACATAGCAACAAGGAAGAGTGTTACATTAATGTTCTAATGATGTCTAGATATACGTAGAAGAGCATCAGCAACAACAGCAACAATTCAGCCCTGTTTGGACACTCAACTTAGCTAGAGGTTAGAGTTAGTTTCTAGCTCATTACTAACCCTGAACTAACTCCATCTGAAGAGTTGTTTGGATGGCTGGTTTTGACAATAAATGCACTAGGAAACTAGCTCCAATTAGCACCTCTTGGGTTGGATACTAGTTTTTTGGGTGGGTTATAAATGCAAGTAGCTCAAACTAGCCCTCATGTTTAGATATTCTTTAGGGCTATTTGAGCCCGAACTAGCTCAAACTAACTATAACCCATGGATACAGCAGCAGATAATTTTTAAGAACGAACTGAACTCCTTCCGGCCCATAATATAAGATGTTAATTCATCTAATATGTGAGTATATTGGATGTTATAAGATACTCCCTCCGTTCCTAAATATTTGTCTTTTTAGAGATTTCAAATGGACTACCACATACGAATATATATAGACATGTTATAAAAGAGTGTTATACTACATCATTGTGCCATTGCTGTTTAGCTTCTAATATTAACTTGGTGCTTTTAGGTACATATGTCATTGGTAAAGATCCGTGTTTCGACCATTTCTGCGTACAGTGTAATGAGATATCAATGAACCAGCATCAAGTGAGGAAGCTGATAAAGATTGTTAGTAAAATGGGTCCAAAGATGGTAATTAAACTATTTGTTTACACTTTATCCAAGACAACAGCGAACTGCGGGATGGTAAGTAAGAACTCTGCAACCTTCTTTTTACTGCCCATAATGAGTTATGTTAGATGACAATGTCTAAAATCGTATTCCTTTGAAGTGGTTGCCAAAGCAGTTTACTCAAGATTACCTCTCAAACTACATGATTGGTGGGCATGCAAAGGTTAAAGTATTTCTACCATAACACGATGATTATCTAGATGTTTTCATGAAGACCGTGAAGGATGGGCGGTTGGCCATCACAAGGGGTTGGACTAGAGTCGTGCGTGCCTTCTGCATGGAGGAGGGCACAATATGGACATTCTGCTTCACCTTGTTCAGCAACCAGAATATATTTCGCCTCTTTCTTTACCGTCTTTAATAGTACAAGTATACAACTGTGGTTCATCATTCTTTATTTGTTTCTTATGTAATTCTTGAACATATGTACCTATGAATCGAATAATGCATTGGTTGTTTGAACCTGATGGATATGAATAAAGCTGTAGCATACATTCAAATTCAAATCCAAATCCGGTACAATTAGGAAAAGCAGCAATTAAATTACGGTGAAATTACGCTCTCCAGGTTGTTACGACACACACGGTTGGTAAAACACAAACATCTGCGATATGCACCATAATCCAAGACGGTTCACAGAGAGGAAATGTGTGCAAGCATGCACACAGTTGCCGTTTGCAAAGCATGTGCGATGCCAGACAATATCACAACTAGTGCGGGCAAACTAAATGTTTGTGTTAGTTGCCTTATCGTACACGATTCGCAACCATGAACTGTTTTTGATGAAGTATGCATCATAAATGTCGCACCACAGAATAGCGTGTGAGATAGTTGTCGTGTACGACGATGTTACGACGGTCTGATGTTTCGTAATCCTATCGGACACTCGTACAACGATTAGCTAATCTTCTTAACGATGAACTGTTTGTATTGGGCCGCGCATCATACACGTTCTATAATAGCGAACCATTTGTGATGGGCCGCATATCATAAACATAGCGCCACAGAATACCGACTGCGATGGCAATGCAAGCAGAAACGAGTAGGAGTACTGTAGGGGCCCTATCCCTGACGGTTTTTGGGTCGTGTGGGAAGGACCCCCCTATCGCCCACACTCACTTGGAGACGGTTCCATATGCCGTCGTGGAAAGGGGTTAAAAACCGTTTGTTTAGGACCGACACGCACCAATGTATATGGTTCACGCTCGACCTTTCGGTCTTAGTGTTCTGAGGCCATATCTGCATACGCTATACTCGTCAAGTTTAACCCAAGTATTCTGCTTATGCAAAACTGGCTTGCACCCGTGGTATGTGAACGTAGAGCTTATCACACCCGATCATCATGTGGTGTCTCGACACGACGAACTGTAGCAACGGCGCATACTCAGGGAGAACACTTATACCTTGAAATTTAGTGAGAGATCATCTTATAATGCTACCGCCGTACTAAGCAAAATAAGATGCATAAAGGATAAACATCACATGCAACCAATATAAGTGATATGATGTGGCCATCATCATCTTGTGCGTTTGATCTCCATCTCCAAAGCACCGTCATGATCACCATTGTCACCGACTTGACACCTTGATCTCCATCGTAGCATCATTGTCGTCTCGCCAACTATTGCTTCTACGACTATCGCTACCGCTTAGTGATAAAGTAAAGAAATTACATGTCGATTGCATTTCATACAATAAAGCGACAATCATATGGCTCCTGCCAGTTGCTGGTAACTCTGTTACAAAACATGATCATCTCATACAACAATTTATATAATCACGTCTTGACCATATCACATCAGAACATGCCCTGCAAAAACAAGTTAGACGTCCTCTACTTTGTTGTTGCAAGTTTTACATGGCTCCTACTGATACATCTCCAACGTATCTATATTTTTGATTGTTCCATGCTATTATATTATCAACTTTGGATGTTTATGGGATTTATTATACACTTTTATATCATTTTTGGGACTAACCTATTAACCCAGAGCCTAGTGCTACTTTCTTTTTTTTGCCTATTTTAGGGTTTCGAGGAAAAGGAAAATCAAACGGAGTCCAAATGACCTGAAACTTCACGGAACTTATTTTTGGATCAGAAGAAGCCCAGAAGACTTCACGGAGTCTACGTAAGGGAAGCTTCAAGGAGGCCACGAGGTAGGGGGTGCGCTCTTCACCCTCATGGGCCCCTCGTGGCTCCCCTGACGTACTTCTTCCGCCTATATATCTCCATATACCCTAAAACTACCGAAGAGCACAATAGATCAGGAGTTCCGCCACCAGAAGCCTCCGTAGCCACCGAAAGCCAATCTAGACCTGTTTCCGGCACCCTGCCAGAGGGGGAAATCCCTCTCCGGTGGCCATCTTCATCATCCCGGTGCTCTCCATGACGAGGAGGGAGTAGTTCTCCATCGGGGCTGAGGGTATGTACCAGTAGCTATGTGTTTGATCTCTCTCTCTCTCTCTCTCTCTCTCGTGTTCTTGATTTGGCACGATCTTGATGTATCGCGAGCTTTGCTATTATATCTTATGTTTCTCCACCCCTCTACTCTCTTGTAATGGATTGAGTTTCCCCTTTGAAGTTATCTTATCGGATTGAGTCTTTAAAGATTTGAGAACACTTGATGTATGTCTTGCCGTGCATATCTGTGGTGACAATGGGATATCACGTGATTCACTTGATGTATGTTTTGGTGATCAACTTGCGGGTTCCGCCCATGAACCTATGCATAGGGGTTGGCACACGTTTTCGTTGTGATTCTCTGGTAGAAACTTTGGGGCACTCTTTGACGTCCTATGTGTTGGTTGAATAGATGAATCTAAGATTGTGTGATGCAAATCGTATAATCATACCCGCGGATACTTGAGGTCACATTGGAGTATCTAGGTGACATTAGGGTTTTGGTTGATTTGTGTCTTAAGGTGTTATTGTAGTACGGACTCTAGGGCTGTTTGTGACACTTATAGGAATAGCCCAACGGATTGATTGGAAAGAATAACTTTGAGGTGGTTTCGTACCCTACCATAATCTCTTTGTTCGTTCTCCGCTATTAGTGACCTTGGAGTGACTCTTTGTTGCATGTTGAGTGATAGTTATGTGATCCAATTATGTTAGTATTGTTGAGGGAACTTGCACTAGCGAAAGTATGAACCCTAGGCCTTATTTCCTAGCATTGCTATACTGTTTACGCTCACTGTTACCATTAGTTAGCTTGCTGTTTTTATATTTTCATATTACAAAAACCTATATCTATCATCCATATACCACTTGTATCACCATCTCTTCGCTGAACTAGTGCACCTATACAATTTACCATTGTATTGGGTGTGTTGGGGACACAAGAGACTCTTTGTTATTTGGTTGGAGGGTTGCTTGAGAGAGACCATCTTCATCCTATGCCTCCTACGGATTGATAAACCTTAGGTCATCCACTTGAGGGAAATTTGCTACTGTCCTACAAACCTCTGCACTTGGAGGCCCAACAACGTCTACAAGAAGAAGGTTGTGTAGTAGACATCAGCTACCTGCTTAGCAAGAATCGTTATTACCTACACATCAAAAACCACAACGCGGTATAGTGATTGCTTTTTGACCTTCAGAAAGAACCAGTTCATTGAATCCGATACAACTAAAGTTGGAGAAACTGACACCCGCCAGCCACTTGTGTGCAAAGCACGTCGGTAGAACTAGTCTCATGAACGCGGTCATGTAATGTCGGTCCGGGCCGCTTCATCCAACAATACCGTCGAATCAAGAAACAACTTGTGACGGCAAGGAATATGTATATACCCACACCCGCAACTCCTTTGTGTTCTTCTCGTGCATATAACATCTACACATAGACCTGGCTCGGATGCCACTGTTGGGGAACGCAGTATTTCAAAAAAAACTCCTACGATCACGCAAGATCTATCTAGGAGATGCATAGCAACAAGTGGGGAAGAGTATGTATTTAGATCTTGCAATAGAGTCTTTTAGTTTCTTGTTTTATCACTAGTTAAGTTTATAAAAGAAAATTAAAAAATTGGAATTGAGTTTGTCTCATACGCTTCACCTTTTTAATATCTTTCATGAGTATGATGGAAAGGATAATTGTGCTTAAGTGCTAGAAGAAGACATCTATAAAATGTTTGGCACTAAATATTTGAATGATGGGCATGATTGCAATGTTGTTAGTATGAATTCCTTAAATATCCATGATGCTAATGATATGCAAAGCCACAAGCTTGGGGAAGCTATGTTTGATGAAGATGATATTTTTTGTCCCCCAAGTTTTGATGAGCAAATTTATTATGATGAAAGCATGCCTCCTATCTATGATGATTATTATGATGACACGTATGCTTTAAAGAATAATGATAACCATGAAACTTGTCATCTTGATCTTAATTTTCAATCACATGATAGTTGTTATGTTGAGTTTGCTCCCACTATTATTCATGAGAAGAATTTTGCATATGTGGAGAGTAATAAATTTTTTATGCTTGTAGATCTTGAAAAGAATGCTTTAGGTGCTGGTTATATTGTTGAATTCATTCATGATGCTACTGAATATTATTATGAGGGAGGAACATATGCTTGTAGGAATTTCAATAATATCAAGTTTCCTCTCTATGTGCTTAAAATTTTGAAGTTTTGCTTGCTTTACCTTCCTATGCAAGTTGATTCTTGTTCCCATAAGTTGTTTTCTCACACAATCCCTATGCATAAGAAGTGGGTTAGGCTTAAATGTGCTAGTCATATTCTTCATGATGCTCTCTTTATGTTTCAATTCTTATCTTTTATGTGAGCATCATTGAAATCATCATGCCTAGCTAGGGGCGTTAAACGATAGCGCTTGTTGGGAGGCAACCCAATTTTATTCTTGTTCCTTACTTTTTGTTCCTGTTTAGTAATAAATAATTCATCTAGCCTCTGTTTAGATGTGATTTTATGCTTTTAATTAGTGTTTGTTCCAAGTAGAACCTTTGGGAAGACTTGGGGGAAGTCTTGTTGATCATGCTGTAAAAAATAGAAACTTTAGCACTCGTGATAATTGCTGCCATTTTTATTTGGAGAGTGATATTTAGTTAATTCTTTTTGAAGATGATTAATAGATAAATTCGTCAGGTCCAGCAATTTATTTGAGAATTTTATGAGTTCCAGAAGTATACGTTTGATTCAGATTACTACAGGCTGTTCTGTTTTTGACAGATTCTGTTTTTTATGTGTTGTTTACTTATTTTGATGAATCTGTGGCTAGTAAAATAGTTTATAAACCATAGTTAAGTTGGAATACAGTAGGTTTAACACCAATATAAATAAATAATTAGTTCATTACAGTACCTAAGTGGTGATTTATTTTCTTATACTAACGGAGCTTACGAGTTTTTTGTTAAGTTTTGTGTTGTGAAGTTTTCAAGTTTTGGGTAAAGATTCGATGGACTATGGAATAAGGAGTGGCAAAAGCCTAAGCTTGGGGATTTCCAAGTAACCCCAAGGTAATATTCAAGGATAACCAAAAGCCTAAGCTTGGGGATGCCCCAGATGGCATCCCCTCTTTCGTCTTCATTCATCGGTAACTTTACTTGGAGCTATATTTTTATTCGCCACATGATATGTGTTTTTCTAGGAGCGTAATTTTATTTTACTTTGTTTTTATTTATTTTTGAATAAAATACCAAGATATGAAATTATTAAATGTTAGAGAGTCTTCACATAGTTACATAATTATTCGACTACTCATTGATCTTCACTTATATCTTTCGGAGTAGTTTGTCATTTGCTCTAGTGCTTCACTTATATCCTTTTAGAGCACGGTGGTGGTTTTATTTTATAGAAATTAATGAACTCTCATGCTTCACTTATATCATTTTGAGAGTCCTAAACATCATGGTAATTTTCTTTGGTTATGAATTTAGTCCTAATATGATGGGCATCCAGGAGGGATATAATAAAAACTTTCATATAAAGTGCATTGAGTACTATGAGAAGTTTGATACTAGATGATTGTTTTGAGATATGGACATGGTAATATTAGAGTCATGCTAGTTGAGTAGTTTTGAATTTGAGAAATAATTGTGTTGAAGTTTGTGATTCCCGTAGCATGCACGTATGGTGAACCATTATGTGATGAAGTCGGAGCATGATTTATTTATTGATTGTCTTCCTTATGAGTGGCGGTCGCGGACGAGCGATGGTCTTTTCCTACCAATCTATCCCCCTAGGAGGATGCGCGTAGTAGTTTTTTTCAATAACTAATAGATTTTTGCAATAAGTATGTGAGTTCTGTATAACTAATGTTGAGTCCATGGATTATACGCACTCTCACCCTTCCACCATTGCTAGCCTCTCTAATACCGCGCACCTTTTGCCGGTATCTTAAACCCACCATATACCTCCCTCAAAACAGCCACCATACCTACCTATTATGGCATTTCCATAGCCATTCCGAGATATATTTCCATGCAACTTTCCACCATTCCGTTTACTATGACACACTCCATCATTGTCATATTGCTATGCATGATCATGTAGTTGACATCGTATTTGTGGCAAAGCCATCGTTCATAATTCTTTCATACATGTCACTCATGCATCATTGCACATCCCGGTACACCGCCGGATGCATTCATATAGAGTCATATCTTGTTCTATGTATCAAGTTGTAATTCTTGAGTTGTAAGTAAATAAAAGTGTGATGATAATCATTATTAGAGCATTGTCCCAAGTGAGGAAAGGATGATGGAGACTATGATCCCCCCACAAGTTGGGATGAGACTCTGGACGAAAATAAATAGATAAAAGAGGCCAAAAAAGCCCAAATAAAAAAAGAGAAAAAAAGAGGCCAAAAAAGGGGAGAAGGCCCAAATAAGAAAATAAAAAAAATGATGAGAGAAAAAGAGAGAAGGGACAATGCTACTATCCTTTTACCACACTTGTGCTTCAAAGTAGCACCATAATCTTCATGATAGAGAGTCTCATATGTTGTCACTCTCATATACTAGTGGGAATCTTTCATTATAGAACTTGGCTTGTATATTCTAATGATGGGCTTCCTCAAAATGCCTTAGGTCTTCGTGAGCAAGCAAGTTGGATGCACACCCACTTAGTTTCTTTTGTTGAGCATTCATATACTTATAGCTCTAGTGCATCCGTTGCATAGCAATCCCTACTCACTCACATTGATATCTATTGATGGGCATCTCCATAGCCCGTTGATATGCCTAGTTGATGTGAGACTATATTCTCCTTTTTGTCTTCTCCACAACCACCCTTCTATTCCACCTATAGTGCTATGTCCATGGCTCACGCTCATGTATTGAGTGAAGATTGAAAAAGTTTGAGAACATCAAAAGTAAGAAACAATTGCTTGGCTTGTCATCGGGGTTGTGCATGATTTAAATACTTTGTGTGGTGAAGATGGAGCATAGCCAGACTATATGATTTTGTAGGGATAGCTTTCTTTGGCCATTTATTTTGAGAAGACATGATTACTTAGTTACTATGCTTGAAGTATTATTATTTTTATGTCAATATTAAACTTTTGTCTTGAATCTTATGGATCTAAATATTCTTGCCACAATAAAGAGAACTACATGGATAAATATGTTAGGTAGCATTCCACATCAAAAATTCTGTTTTTATCATTTACCTACTCGAGGACGAGCAGGAATTAAGCTTGGGGATGCTGATACGTCTCCAACGTATCTATAATTTTTGATTGTTCCATGTTATTATATTATCAACTTTGGATGTTTATGGGCTTTATTATACACTTTTATATCATTTTTGGGACTAACCTATTAACCCAGAGCCCAGTGCCAGTTTCTGTTTTTTGCCTATTTTAGGGTTTCGAAGAAAAGAAAAATCAAACGGAGTCCGAATGACCTGAAACTTCACGAAACTTATTTTTGGATCAGAAGAAGCCTAGAAGACTTGGAGTCTACATAAGGGAAGCTTCGAGGAGGCCACGAGGTAAGGGGGCGCGCCCTCCACCCTCGTGGGCCCCTCGTGGCTCCCCTGACGTACTTCTTCCGCCTATATATCTCCATATACCCTAAAACTACCGAAGAGCACAATAGATCAGGAGTTCCGCCTCCAGAAGCCTCCGTAGCCACTGAAAGCCAATCTAGACCTGTTTTCGGCACCCTGCCGGAGGGGGCAATCCCTCTCCGGTGGCCATCTTCTTCATCCCGGTGCTCTCCATGATGAGGAGGGAGTAGTTCTCCCTCGGGGCTGAGGGTATGTACTAGTAGCGATGTGTTTGATCTCTCTCTCTCTCTCTCTCTCGTGTTCTTGATTTGGCACGATCATGATGTATCGCGAGCTTTGCTATTATAGTTAGATGTTAGGTTTCTCCTCCCCCTCTACTCTCTTGTAATGGATTGAGTTTCCCCTTTGAAGTTATCTTATCGGATTGAGTCTTTAAAGATTTGAGAACACTTGATGTATGTCTTGCCGTGCATATCTGTGGTGACAATGGGATATCACGTGATTCACTTGATGTATGTTTTGGTGATCAACTTGCGGGTTCTGCCCATGAACCTATGCATAGGGGTTGGCACACGTTTTCGTCGTGATTCTCCGGTAGAAACTTTGGAGCACTCTTTGAGGTCCTATGTGTTGGTTGAATAGATGAATCTGGGATTGTGTGATGCACATCGTATAATCATACCCGCGTATACTTGAGATGACATTGGAGTATCTAGGTGACATTAGGTTTTTGGTTGATTTGTCTCTTAGGATGTTATTCTAGTACGAACTCTAGGGCTGTTTGTGACTGAGGGAGTCCGGGATTAGGGGGTGTTCGGATAGCCGAACTATACCTTCAACCGGACTCCTGGACTATGAAGATACAAGACTGAAGACTTCGTCCCGTGTCCAGAAGGGACTTTCCTTGGCATGGAAGGCAAGCTTGGCGATACAGATGTTCAGATCTCCTACCATTGTAACCGACTCTATGTAACCCTAACCCTCTCTGGTGTCTATATAAACCGGAGGGTTTTAGTCTGTAGGACAACATACACATCAACAATCATACCATAGGTTGGCTTCTAGGGTTTAGCCTCTCTGATCTCGTGGTAGATCTACTCTTGTACTACCCATATCATCAATATTAATCAAGCAGGACGTAGGGTTTTACCTCCATCAAGAGGGCCCAAACCTGGGTAAAACTTCGTGTCCCTTGCCTCCTGTTACCATCCAGCCTAGACGCACAGTTCGGGACCCCCTACCCGAGATCCGCCGGTTTTGACACCGACATTGGTGCTTTCATTGAGAGTTCCTCTGTGTCGTTGCCGTCAGGCCTGATGGCTCCTACGATCATCAATGGCGATGTAGTACAGGGTGAGACCTTCCTCCCCAAACAGATCTTCGTCTTTGGCGGCTTCGCACTGCGGGCCAATTCACTTGGCCATCTAGAGCAGATCGAAAGCTACGCCCCTGGCCGTCAGGTCAGATTCGGAAGTTTAAACTACACGGCTGACATCCGCAGGGACTTGATCTTCGACGGATTCGAACCACTGCCAAGCGCGCCGCACTGTCACGACGAGCATGATCTAGCTCTGCCGCCAAACAGTGCCCTGGAGGCCGCTCCCGCATCGGCTCCGACCCTTAGTTCTGAGCCAACCGCACCGATCGAGGATGGGCGGTTGGACGCCATCTCGGGGGCTGTGATCCCAACGGCGGTTGAGCCGAACACCAGCCCCGTACTCTTCAAGACTCGTGACTCCATGGGGCCAGATTCTTCGCCGGACTCCGAACCCTCCGCGCCCCTGCCGATCGAATCCGATTGGGTGCCGATCATGGAGTTCACTGCCGCAGACATCTTTTAGCATTCGCCTTTCGGCGATATCCTGAAGTCACTGAAGTCTCTCTCTTTATCAGGAGAGCCCTGGCGGGACTACGGTCAGCAAGGTTGGAGTAGGGACGATGAGGAAATTCAAAACCCACCCACCACCCACTTCGTAGCCAGTGTCGACGACTTAACCGACATGCTCGACTTCGACTCTGACGACATTGACAGTATGGACGCCAATGAAGGAGACGATGAAGAACTAGCGCTTATCGAGCCCTGGAACGCCACCTCGTCATACGCCGTATACATGGTGGACGCACCAAAAGATGACGACGAAGAGTGGAAGGATGCACCGAAGGATTGTTCCCTCGAAAAGCAGTCAAAGCGGCGACGCAAGCGCCGCCCCAAATCCCGCCTCGACAGAAATAGCGATCACACAGACCCAGCACTGGAGCAGGGCGAACCGCTGCCGGACAACGGCAATCTGAATAATCAAACCGAAAAAACAAATCCTATCAAGGATAATGGTCCGGACGACATAACGCCGGACAGGCACCTGGAGCAGCAGAACGCCCGTAAAAGGTTTGTTGCCACCGCGAGGAGCCTTAAAAAGCAGAGCGAAGGCTCAAGGCCGCGCAAGACACACTCCAATTCAGATGGAGCAAAATACTCAACACTGCAGCAAGGTACGGCGACAATCGCCCCTCCAAAAGCTACCCAAAGCGGAAGCTGCTACCCGAATTCGATGAGGAGGCCGCAGACCCCCCACAACCAAATATCAAAGCAGCCACCTGGTCGGATAGACGACCCCTGTACCAACACAGAGCGGCATACAACGCTGCTCACAATACAACACGCGACCCAGGCAAGGGTTCGCACCCAAAGGACGGCGCAACAAGATCCATCTATGGACCACACAAGCGCCCCCAGCATACAATGCAACACAACAAATATCAGAGCAACGCGGTACACCCAGTTACAGGGGTGCCGCACACCCCCTATGTTTCACCGACGAGGTGCTGGACCATGAATTTCCAGAGGGATTCAAGCCTGTAAACATAGAGGCATACGATGGGACAACAGACCCTGGGGTTTGGATTGAGGACTATATCCTTCATATCCATATGGCTCGAGGAGATGATCTCCATGCAATCAAATACATACCCCTCAAGCTCAAAGGGCCAGCTCGTCACTGGCTCAAAGGCCTCCTCGAAAGCTCCATTGGAAGATGGGAAGAGCTCGAAGACGCCTTTCGGGCAAATTTTTAAGGAACTTATGTCCGACCTCCGGATGTGGACGATTTGAGTCATATAACTCAACAGCCCGGAGAGTTAGCCCGAAAGCTTTGGAACAGGTTTCTCACTAAAAAGAACCAGATTGTCGACTGTCCGGACGCCGAAGCCTTGGCAGCTTTCAAGCATAGCATCCGCGACGAATGGCTCGCCAGACACCTCGGCCAAAATAAGCCGAGAACGATGGCGGCATTAACAAACCTCATGACCCACTTTTGCGTGGGTGAGGACAGCTGGCTAGCCAGATGCAGCACCAGTGACCCCAGTACATCTGAAGTTAGAGATGGAAATGGGAAATCACGGCGCAACAGTAATAGCAAACGCCGGAATAAAGAAGACAGCACAAAGGGCACGACAGTAAATGCCGGATTCAGAAGCTCCCGGCCAGGACAAAAGCCGCCCACTAAAGGCACCAGGGATGAACCGTCCAGCCTCAACAAAATTTTGGACCAGGTATGTCAGATACATAGTACCCCTAGCAAGCCCGCTAATCATACCCACAGAGAATGTTGGGTCTTTAAGCAGTCCGCCAAACTCAACACCGTAAGGGGGATGATACACCAAGCTAAGACGAGGATGAGCCTCCCAAGCAAGACACTGGGGAACAAAAGAAATTCCTACCAGAAGTCAAAACAGTAAACGTACTACACATGATCAAGGGAAAAAACAATGCGGCACCCCCAGGAAAATATACCCAAGTGCCTGTCACCGCGAAGTCCTACCAATGGTCGTCTCAACCGATCATTTTCGACCATCGCGATTACTCAGCAAGTATCCGACACGCGGGATGGGCTGCCCTGGTATTAGACCCAGTAATTGGTGGATATCACTTCACACGAGTCTTGATGGACGGCGGCAGTAGCCTAAACCTAATATACCAGGATACAATCTGCGGGATGGGGTTAGACCCAACACAAATTCGCCATAGCAATACTACCTTTAAAGGAGTAATGCCAGGCCCAGGGGTTCGTTGTACGGATTCCCTCCTACTACAAGTTATATTCGGCTCCCTCGATAACTTCCGTAGCGAGCATTTAACCTTCCACATCGCTCCGTTTCAAAGTGGCTATCAAGCACTGCTCGGGCGTGAAGCTTTCGCTCGCTTTAATGCAATACCACACTACGCCTCCCTCACACTCAAGATGCTCGGTCCACGCGGCATCATTTCAGTGCACGTAAATATCAAGCGATCGCTGCGCGCCGAAGAGAGTGAGGCTGCCTTGGCAGCCACACACTAAAGGCGCCCGGACTAGCCAAAACGCCCCACAGGTCGTCAAGACCTCAGACACAACTAATCGTGTCCGGCGCCGCTACTTATACCGAATAAATGGTCACACCCCTAGTCATCAATACAAGGGGCTCAACGCGCGCAAACTGTGGTCATTCCTCCTCATCTTGAATTATGCATAGTTTCTTTAACTATCTTTTTGCACGACAACCTTTTTCACCTAAATTCCTCTCTTTTACAGATGATCATCATGCCACACCCGTTCAGGATACGGCACAACGGAGACACAGGCGCAGACGTGCAGCAGGGACCCGCTCCAAGGATTCTTTTTAGATTAAGACCCTGCGTAAACCTTTTTTACTGTCTCTTGTTGATACATATCCACCGTTGAGAAGGATGCTGACGTCTTGGCATGTGGCCACGCCAGACCAATGCACGTAACTGGACATAAGGTGCTTCTTACGAAGGCCATTATTTAGGCCCGGTTTATACCACAAAGACCGAATACCTTAGGGAGTGTTCGGTGTCGCGAGTTTGGCCTTATATGCATCAGCTCCGAATCATTGCCTTTGGTCAAAGGTTGGGTTTGCCCGGCTCCTGTGTTTTGGTGCCTTACATTCCGCTTTACTGGCTAAGGTAGCACCAGGAGAACTACTGCGATTGTGCCCTGGTTCATTCGAATGAGCACCTCAGTAGAGAAAGCCGAAAACTGACTGTCATGATCTAGCGCGAGACTGGTCAACCACTCAATGAACCATGGGAATGTTAGAATTCCCCCGCCTTAATGAAGGGCCGCTTTCCGGCCAGGCATATACGCACCCCGGGATCGGCAGAGTGCGGAGCCACCAGGGGCTATCTAGTAGCCCCATTGTCAAACTCCTATGGCTAAGTGAAAGTGTTAAAGCAATATAGTCCGATTGCCTCGCTTGCTCCGCTATCACCTCCTTAATAGGACCAAGACATTTTGTTAAGTGTGAATGCGTGTTTCTGCGAACACCTCCGCATTATATGCGTGGGGGTTGAAGCCGACGACTGCAATCTTTCAGGTTATACACATGTATACATAAACGGCCGCCCAGGAGGCATCATAATACTTTCACGCAAAAGTATAAAAGTAGCCTTATGAAAATTTATAAAAGCTTTTCGCTTACAATGAGATTACATGTCACTCAAACATAATATTTTTTGAGCACTGGGTCTCTATCAAACGAGCACCCTCAAGAACTTCCTCAAAGTAGTGCTCAGCAGCCCTTCGACCTATGGCCGAATCCTGCGCTGCAACAGTGGTAGCATCCATCTTTACCCAATATGCTTTAGCACGGGCAAAGGCCATTCTTGCGCCTTCTATGCACGCCGACCTCTTCATCGCATTATGCGCGGCACCATGTCAAGGAACTGTTGCACCAAGCTGAAATAGCTGCTCGGTTTTGACCTTTCCGACCATAGTTGATCCACAACAGACCTCATGGAGAGTCCGGACAACCTATTTAGTTCGGCCCATTCGGCTAATTGGTCCGTCAATGAAAGCGGACGCTCGGGAGAAAGGAATTGTTTCCAAAATAGTTGGTCTACTTCACGGTCCGTCTGACTCTGGAAGTACTTGGCCGCATCGGCAGCGCTCGCCGCCAAATCCATATATACATCCTCCGAACTCCACAGCCGATCCAGAGGGGCATACCGTGGATCTCCGAACTTCCTCTACAGCATAAAGGATTTCCCAGCTACAATATCCCCGGCTTCCCGCGGCTCCTCCTTCTTTGCCCTCATTGCAGAGCGGAGGTCTTTTCCAGTTGCAGCAGCCTTCTCAAGGTCCGATACCTTCGCCTGGTTTTCCTTTTCAAGAACCCGGCAACGGTCGGTGGCGGCTTTTAATTCTATGGCCATCTTGGCCATCTTATCTCGGCTCTCGCCATACGCGGCCTTCTCGGCTTGCAACTCTTCGGCCGCCTTCAAAGCAGCCGCATTACCCAACCTCGCTTGTTCCTTGGCTCGGGCAAGTTCTGCCCACAAGGCTTCAACAGTGGAAGCTCCATCTGCAGTCACAACACATTAAAGATACTAGCATCATGCTGCTCTTCCTATGTGGCGTTTACCAGATAATGACACTTACCTTGGGCCTCGTCAAGCCTTTTGTTAACAAGCCCGATGTCGGCATCTGCCGCATCCAACTGCCGTTCTAAATGGTCAAACTCGCGAGCCCGGCTAGCCACTGGAGCTTCCATCACCTGCACATAAAGGCAGTATGGTTATTACCTGGGAATATGATCCTCTGTTCGTCGTCGTTTCCGACGACGACTAGAGTCTCAGGGGCTACTATCTACACAGGGCAGACCTAGTATGTGCAGGACTATCATACATTATTTTACGTACCTCAAAGCCTGTCAGTAGACTCATAAAAGCTTTATGCAATCCGCTTTCGGTGGACGAGATTCTCTCCATCACCGTATTCATCAGCACACGGTGTTCATTTGAGATGGCCGCTCGCCCCACCAACTCCCTCAGAACATCCGATCACACACTAGACGGTGCCGAACTCTTTTGTCTGCTCTCTTCGGGAGCCGGACACTGGGAGCTTCGGGGGTCGGTGGGATTATCTTCTGGCCTCGTCGGACTCGGAGAGGCCCTCCGCGACGACACTTTAGGGTCGCCCACTTCCGGAGCGAAGGAGTCCGGAGGAGGCGTTTCGCTCTCCATCATCTCTGTAAGAAGATCCCCCGAAGACGAGCTCATTCGAGAGGGGCTAAGGCCCGAAGTGCTAAGATATATGCGGTGGTTATTTTCTTAGAAGAAAAAGATGGCATATCTGTACTGTTAAAGTATTCCGGGTCACTTATGACTCGCGGGAGAATTGATCCCCCCGCGGACTTTGTGCGGCAATAGCACCCCCCAAGGTAGGACCCTCGGTGGGAGACTTCTTCTCCCGTTTGGAAGCTTCGGCTTCCGAATCCCCGGGCGCGGTCCTTTTCCTCTTCCGGTCGTCTTCCTTCATGGAGTCGCCCGCTCCCTCGGTTAGAATGGGCAGCGTTGGGGGCCCGCGTCTGCCCTTACTGTCCTCCGCAGTATCTTCCTTCAAGGGCTGCGGGCAAGGTGCGATCTGGAGCATCTTTTCCAGGACCGGATTTTCCAAACCCTCAGGGAGGGGGGGCGAACACCGAATCAACTTTGCCTTTGCTAGCCAGTCCTGATCAAAAAGCAAACTCTCAGAAATACTTCGTAACAAATGAGAGAAAGTATGTTCGGCCGGAAGATTCCTTACCTGTTCGGCGGTGCGGGTACTGCTCAGGCCCACGTCCTCGGTGATTTCCGGACACTCTACCTGAGGTCCGAAGAATGACTTGTACATCTCCTTGTGCGTCAAACCGAGGAAATTTTGAATGACACGCGGTCCCTCGGGATTGAACTCCCACAAGCGAAGGGGCCGGCCACTTGGCACTTCTAGGAGCCGTGATGTAGAACCACTCATGTTGCCACAATTCAGACACCTCTGGAATTGAACCTTTGGGCCCTGCAACTCCCGTCATCTTGCGTATTGAGGCACCTCCACACTCCGCATGTTTCCCCTTGATCATCTTCGGTTTAACTTCAAAGGTCTTGAGCCATAGGCCAAAGTGAGGGGTAACCCGGAGGAAGGCCTCGCACACAACGATAAATGTCGTGATATGAAGAAAGGAGTCCGGAGCTAGATCATGGAAATCTAGCCCATAGTAAAACATCAAGCCCCTGACAAAAGGATCCAATGCAAGGTGTTGGTGTCAAAACCTGCGGATCTCGGGTAGGGGGTCCCGAACTGTGCATCTAGGCCGGATGGTAACAGGTGGCAAGGGACATGAAGTTTTACCCAGGTTCGGGCCCTCTCGATGGAGGTAAAACCCTACGTCCTGCTTGATTAATATTTATGATATGGGTAGTACAAGAGTAGATCTACCACGAGATCAGAGAGGCTAAACCCTAGAAGCCAGCCTATGGTATGATTGTTGATGTGTATGTTGTCCTACGGACTAAAACTCTCCGGTTTATATAGACACTGGAGAGGGTTAGGGTTACATAGAGTCGGTTACAATGGTAGGAGATCTGAACATCCGTATCGCCAAGCTTGCCTTCCACGCCAAGGGAAGTCCCTTCCTGACACAGGACGGAATCTTCAATCTTGTATCTTCATAGTCCAGGAGTCCGGCTGAAGGTATAGTTCAGCTATCCGAACACCCACTAATCCAGGACTCCCTCAGTAGCCCCTGAACCAGGCTTCAATGACAACGAGTCCGGCGCGCAAATTGTCTTTGGCATTGCAAGGCGGGTTCCTCCTCCAAGTACTTCATAGAAGATTTTAAACACAAATATAGTGTCTGATTCTGCAAAATAAGTTTTCCACATATTGCCATAGAGAGAATAATATTTACACACATCTAATCTGCTGACGTATTCTGTGGTGCGACACACCACGGCCAAGCCTTTATCCGAGTCATTTAATTATCCCACCACAGTGCGTCATGCGAGGCGGCTTCCTTGGCACATCTTGTCAAAGCAGAGATCGTGCCCCCTTATTCCGGGATTCTCATCAATACGGGCGTGGGTAACCCAACCGCCCCTTTGATTATAGCGCTTGGAGATAAGCGAGTTTTACCAGGCTGGTGGGGACATGTAGTTGTGTCCACCCATATAAGGGGATAAGGATCCACCTTTTCACCCACGCCTTCTTCCTCCTTTGCCTATCCATTCTTGCGCACTCGAGCTCCAGCGCCCAAGTCCGCACTACCACCTCAACCTTCTCCAATCATGTCCGGAGCGGGAGGCAAGTGGATGGTCTCCTCCGTCACGGAGGGACACATCAAAAAGCTGAGGAAGGCCGGATATCTGGCTAGCGACATCGCGCACCGGCTTCCCGAAAAGGGGCAGCTCATCCCCACTCCTAGGCCCCATGAGAGGGTGGTATTCCTCCCCCATTTCTTCCGCGGACTGGGCTTCCCTCTGCATCCATTTTTCCGGGGGCTCATGTTCTACTACGGCCTGGATTTCCATGATCTAGCCCCGAACTTTGTCCTCAACATCTTGGTGTTTATCGTCGTGTGCGAGGTGTTCCTCCGCATCCGCCCCCATTTCGGCCTACGGCTTAAGACTTTCAACGTCAAGCCAAAGGTGGTGCGCGGCAGCCAGGCGGAGTGCGGCGGTGCCATGGTTGGCAAGATGGCCCACGTCCTGTGGCTCGAGGGCTCCTTTGTGGAGACCCTGAAGGGGTGGCAATCATGGTGGTTTTAGGTCACCGAGCCGCGCAACGCCGAATGGGTTGCACCCCCTGAGTTTCGATCTAGCCCCCTACGCGGCTCACCTCATGGAAGGAGACAGGCCTGTCTTGGGGTAAAAAAGGAGAGCTGACCGGACTCCAAACATGCATCCAAACCCTGGTGGACAAGAAGCTCAAGCTTGTCAACGTAGTCTAGGTTATGCTCATCCGCCTGATCCTCCCGTGTCAACGACGGGCCTTCAATCTGTGGGAGTTCGACCCGGCACAACATCAAACTCTAAACAGGCTCTTCGACACGATGTACGAAGATGCCTCGAGTATGCTTTTCAAGGGCGCCGAGGCTCCCGCATCCGCTACTGTAGTGACCAGACCTCAGACAGTCTGATCTTTGTGCTCCGATGTCATCCCTGGATCAGTAATGCTGACACCACACAGTACTCGGAGGATTTATAGCAGAGTAGCAATCACACACTTATTACATCGAGTGTCTTAATGGAGAACTTATTACAATAAATATGGCTTAAGGCCATCTAATAACGATAACAGCGGAAGGCTTGGAAGATAAGTGAGTCCATTAACTCCAACGGCATCACTGAGTATAGAACCACGACCTAAAACTCCTTAATCGCCGTCTGAAAAGTCTGCAACATTAACGTTGCAGCCCGAAACGGGTCAGCACATGGAATATGCTGGCAATGTAACACATAGAGAGTAATGGAATGAAATAGCTATACTATATGCATATTTGGCTGGTGGAAAGCTCTATGGTTACAGTTTTGCGTAAAGCCAATTTTTCCCTACGTCAAAGGAATAAAATTTATTTAACTATCATGGTAGTTGTTAAACATTGAGAATGGTTGACAGCATTCTCAATCCCAATTAAGCATCATCATTTAAACAAAACCCAACAAAATAATCCAGGTACTAGATACTCAAGATGTCCATAACCGGGGACACGGCTAACCATGATTAGTTTATTTCACTCTGCAGAGGTTTGCGCACTTTTCCCCACAAGACTCGATCGCCTCCGTTTGGTTTCTCGCACTACATGGTGTTTGAGAAACGGATGACCGAGACATAGTCTTTCAGAAGCGCTAGCACCTTACGATCGGGTAGACCATACCACCTACATCCCCTACATCTGCTAGGCTACCACTGTAAGAGTTCGCACGACTTAGTCAACTATGCTAGAGCCCATAATAGCTTGTGGCTGCACACGGAAGTTTCTAGTATGAATAGTCTCATGATCCCTTTGAGCCTGGGTGGCGGTCCAAAAGAAAACAGGCAAGTCCAGGAATACCCAGGTGCCTCGATCCACCCAGATGTGTGTTTAAGTTGCCACCTTAGATAAACCATTAGTTAACAAACTCACATCTGTCATGGGTATCACTCACCCAATCCACGTCTACTAGCATAGCATGGCATAATAAGCAAACGTAGAAGTAACTCCCAATGGTTTGATAATAAACAGGTAATAGGTACTACCTCATCTACTTCCCATCCCACAATTTAATTAGATCCTAACCATGCAGTGTGTGAGGATTGATCTAATGCAATAAAACTGGGTAGTAGAAAAGGTATGATCAAAGTGTTACTTGCCTTGCTGATGATCCGGGAAACCTAGCGATTCGAAGTAACAAGCGACGCACTCCAGGTACTCTATCGCTATCAAACAAACAAGCATACAATAAGAACTCATCTAATGCACAGGTAAAACTCAAATAAGAGATCTAACCAGAAGGCTCAACTTAAGAACTCCGGTTGGCAAAAAGAATCAAATCGAATGAAGCAACGAAAGTCAAACGGCGAAAGAAAACAACTTTGTTCTACCAATCTAGATCTAGGGCAAATTTTACAGTAGAAAAATCTTATTTAAGTTGATTAAACGGATAGAGGGTTTCGAGATGAAACTCTAGGCGCTTGAATCGCCTAATTCCGATAAACAAGCGAAAAGTTATACTAAAACAAAAATCAGATCAGGAATCACGATAAAAAAATCGCGGATTTAATCCGGAAAAAAAACGACGAATGCTCGCTAAATTAAATAAACCGTAAAAACTGATTTATTTTAAAAAAACAAATCTAAAAAAACCGACAGAAAAATCAAACGGTTTTTCGAAGAAAAAAAACCCGGCGCGAATCTTGAGGCGGCGGTGGAGCTCGACGAGCGTGCGGCGGCGGCGGCGGGCGGCGAGGCAGCGCGGTGGCGGCGGCGAGGTGGTGGCTGGGGCGGCTAGGGTTTGCCCGGGTGGCCTACCCCGGCTTATAAAGCCTGCCCGGGCCGGTGTCCAGGTCGGACACGGCCCGTAGGTCGGTGCGCGTTTTTTTAAAATAATTACGCGCAGAAGAAAAATAAAAAGAAATACTAAACGGACTCCAAAAATTCCGAAATAAATTTTCACGAGCTTCTAAAATCAAGCCGCACAAGGTGAACATTTATTTGGGACCTAAATGCAAATTTGAAAAACGCACATTTTTTCTAAATTCAAATAAAACACCGAAAAACTCCAAAATAAAATCTTATTTGATTTTATTATTAAATCCTCAATATTTCTTTATTTTGGGAAAGTTATTTTATTCCCTCTCTCATATTTTTGCAATAGAAATAATTGATGATAAAATAAATAAAATCAAATGATCCTATTCTCAAAATTTGAGAAAACTCAAATATGAAAATAACGAAATCCCTAACTCTCTCCGTGGGTCATTGAGTTGCGTTGAATTTCTTGGATCAACCAAAATGCAAAAATAAAATATGGTATGCAATGACGATCTAATGTATAACATATCAAATTGAAAATTTGGGATGTTACAAACCTACCCCCTTAAGATGAATCTCGCCCTCGAGATTCGGGTTGGCTAGAAAATAGGTGAGGGTGGTCCTTGAGCAAATCTTCCTCTCGTTCCCAGGTGGCTTCATCCTCTGTGTGGTGGCTCCACTGAACTTCGCAAAACTTGATAACCTTGCTGCGGGTAACTCGGCTGGCAAACTCGAGAATCTTAATTGGTTTCTCCTCGTAGGTCAAATCGTTATCCAACTGAATAGTTTCCAAAGGCACTGTGTCTTTCAACGGTATGTCAGCCATCTCCACGTGACATTTCTTTAACTGAGAAACGTGGAACACATCATGAACTCCTGACAATCCTTCGGGCAATTCCAACTTGTAAGCCACTTCTCCCATACACTCCAAAACTCGATATGGTCCTACAAATCGTGGTGCTAACTTCCCTTTAACTCCAAAATGCTTTGTTCCCCGACGTGGAGATACTCGAAGATAAGCTCTATCTCCAACTTCGTAAACTGTCTCCTTACGTTTAGAATCTGCATAACTTTTCTGTCTGGACTGGGCTACCTTGAGCCTATCGCGAATCAACTTCACCTTCTGTTCAGACTCTTTAATCAAGTCAGGTCCAAACAACTGGCGGTCTCCAACTTCGTCCCATGACAACAGTGTCCTGCACCTCTTTCCGTATAAAGCTTCGAAAGGGGCCATCTTTAAACTAGTTTGGTAACTGTTGTTGTAAGAGAACTCTGCATATGGCAAATTATCGTCCCAACTAGATCCATAATCTAGCGCACAAGCTCTCAGCATATCCTCCAAAATCTGATTGACTCTCTCGGTCTGTCTGTGGATGAAAAGCTGTACTGAATTCTAGCCTGGTACCCAAAGTTTCGTGTAACTGCTTCCAGAACTTTGAGGTAAACTGGGTTCCTCTATCTGATACGATACTCCTTGGAACTCCATGCAGACGTACAATCCTGGTCATGTATATCTTTGCCAACTTAGCACTGGTGTAAGTGGTCTTCACCGGGATGAAATGAGCTACTTTCGTCAATCGATCAACTACAACCCAAATCGAGTCATAGCCTGAACGAGTCCTGGGCAATCCCGTGATAAAATCCATGCCTAGCTTATCCCACTTCCAGTCGGGTATCAGCAATGGTTGTAACAATCCTACTGGCTTCTGATGCTCTGCTTTTACTCTCTGACATACATCACAAACTGCTACATACTCCGCAATATCCTTCTTCATTCCGGTCCACCAGAAAATATCCTTCAAATCCAAATACATCTTGGTATTTCCGGGGTGAATTGAATATGGTGAATCGTGTGCCTCTTGCAAAATGAACTTCCTGATCTCCGGGTCATTGGGCACGTAAACGCGGTCTTCAAACCATAGGGTGTCGTGCTCATCCTCACGAAATCCTTTAGCTTTTCCTTTGCTCAGTTTCTCCTTTATAGCGGCAATCTCTTTGTCAGTTTTCCGAGCTTCCCTGATTCTATCCATCAAAGTTGACTGAATCTCCAATGCTGCTACATAGCCTCTCGGAACTATTTCCACACATAGTTCACGAATATTTTCTGCTAACTCCTTGGGTATTTCTCCCGTCATTAACGTATTGACATGGCTCTTACGGCTTAATGTGTCAGCTACTACATTAGCCTTTCCGGGGTGGTAATGCAATTTCATATCATAATCCTTGATGAGCTCCAACCATCTCCTTTGTCTGAGATTCAACTCCTTCTGGGTGAAAATGTACTTCAAACTCTTATGATCCGTGTACACGTCACAATGATTTCCAATGAGGAAATGTCTCCATGTTTTCAATGCATGCACTACGGCTGCTAACTCCGAATCATGCGTGGCATAATTTAACTCATGAGGCTTTAGTTGTCTTGAGGCATATGAAACAACTCTCCCTTCCTGCATAAGCACTGCTCCAAGTCCCCGACATGAAGCGTCGCAATACACCTCATAATCTTTGGTCTGGTCTGGCAAAATCAACACTGGTGAGGTAACTAAGCATTTCTTCAACTCTTGGAAACTAACCTCACATTCCTCTGTCCATATGAACTTGGTATCTTTCTTCAACAACTCAGTCATAGGCTTCGCAATCTTTGAGAAATTCTCAATAAATCTCCGGTAGTATCCCGCGAGTCCAAGAAAACTCCGGATCTCTCCAACTGTTGTTGGGGATTCCCACTTGGTCACGGTATCAACTTTAGTGGGATCAACTGCTATACCTTCTCCAGATATAACGTGTCCGAGGAATCCTACTTCCTTCAACCAAAACTCACATTTGCTGAACTTGGCATATAATTGATGTTCTCTGAGCTTTCCAACTACCAAACGCAAATGCTCCTTGTGTTCCTCTTCATTCTTTGAATAAACCAGGATATCATCAATGAACACTACAACGAACTTATCCAAGAATTCCATAAACACTTTGTTCATCATGTTCATAAAATAGGCAGGTGTGTTAGTCAGACCAAATGACATAACGGTATACTCGTACAGCCCATACCTGGTGGTAAAAGATGTCTTCGGAATATCCTATTCTCGAATCTTCAACTGGTGGTATCCTGATCGCAGATCGATCTTGGAAAATACTTTAGCTCCTTGCAATCGATCAAACAGATCGTTGATCATTGGTAGTGGGTACTTGTTTTTGATCATTACTTCATTCAATCCTCGATAATCAACAACCATCCTTAACGATCCATCCTTTTTCTCCACTAGTAGTACTGGCGATCCCCAAGGCGAAGAACTTGGGCGAATATATTCCTTATCTAGTAACTGCTTAATCTGGTTCTTAATTTCCACCAAATCCTTTGCTGGCATCCTATATGGTCTCTTTGATACTGGCCCTGTGCCTGGCAATAGCTCAATCAAAAACTCAATATCTCTATCTGGTGGCATGCCTGACAACTCTTCTGGAAATACTTCAGGGAATCCCTTACCACTGGTACTTCCTCCTGCACAACTCCTGTTAAGCAATTTACTTGAGTCCTCTTCGGCACATGTCAGGATACATACTTGATCCTTCTCCCTTCTGGGGTGGTAAGCAAAATTGACTTACTAGCACATTCAATATTCCCTTCATACTTTGATAACCAATCCATGCCTAATATCATATCCAATCCTTGGGATTCCAATACTATTAGGTCTGAGGGAAAAACATAGTTACCAATCCTTAATGGTAACCGATCACACCATAGACTAGTCACATACTCTGCTCCAAGCGAGGTTACTGACATGGGTGACCTAAGGGCTTGGGTTGATAGGTTATACTTATCCACAAATCCCCTTGAGATGTATGAATGCGATGCACCAGTATCAAAAAGAACGAGAGCAGTAAATGACTTAACCAAAAACTTACCTATTACTGCATCTGGCTGAGCTTCAACCTCCTCCATGCTAACGTGGTTCACCTGTCCCCTGTTGAAAGGGTTCGGCTTCTTTCCAGAACTTCCATTGCCATTTTGGCCTTCAGGACATTCATTGGCATAATGTCCGGTCTTCTGACACTTAAAGCAAGTGACTTGGCTTAGGTCCTTCTTGGCTGGGGTTGATGGGTTGGTGTGATTCTGGCCGTTGCTTCCTCCATTGCCATTTCCATTCTTGGTGCCATTGTGATTGTGTGAGCTACTTCCTCCATGGGTATGCTGAAAATGTCCTGCCGGTCTAGGGGTAAAACGTGGCTTCTGCTGAGCTCCTGAATTGTACTTCCCTTGTCCATACTTCCTCTTACGATTATCAATTTGCTGTTCCTTGCCTTCAATCATAAGAGCACGGTCTACCAACTCCTGATAGTTGTTGAAGGTTGCTACCATCAACTGCATGCTCAACTCATCATTCAGTCCTTCCAGAAACTTCTCCTGCTTAGCTGCATCCGTAGCAACGTCATCTGGGGCATAACGTGCTAACTTACTAAAGTCCTCCACGTACTGGCCAACTGTCCGTCCTCCTTGGCGCAAGTTGCGAAACTCACGCTTCTTCATGGCCATAGCTCCTGCTGAAACATGTGCAGTACGAAAAGCCTGCTAAAACTGGTCCCATGTGACAGTGTCAACTGGGAAAGTGGCGGTGAAATTCTCCCACCATGATGCTGCGGGTCCTTCTAGCTGATGTGCGGCAAACTTCACCTTCTCTGCATCTGTGCATCCTGCTGTGGTCAACTCCCTAGCTGTCTTGCGGAGCCAATCATCTGCTACTATCGGCTCGGTGCTACTAGAAAACACCGGCGGATTCATCCTAAGAAAACGGGCTAAGTGGTCAACAGGTGGTGGTGGTGGTGGGTTGTTGTTGTTGTTCCCCTGATTCTGATTCTGGACTAGCAACTGCATCAATGTGTTCTGCTGCTGGATCAACTGGGTGAGCTCCGGTGGAAAGGCAAATCCGGGGTCACGTCTCGGAGGCATGTGAGGGTTTTAGAGAATATGAGATGTAAGAATAGAGGGGATCTAAAGAGAAATCACTACCCATATGCACATGAGGCAAAAGCAAACAATTCACTTCATTCAATCAAACAAGGGCATACAATCGATCTATCTATCGCAAAAGTGCTCGGACTACTAGAAATATCCTTGAGACACCATGATGAGGTGGTCTACTAGAAATATTCTTCGGTTGCAGACTCCATGATATCTGCTCCAGCTTCATCAACATAGTCATCATCGCTACTATCTAGATCCGAGTCGGTGTCGTCGATGATGATGTAGTCTTCCGGGTTAATCTCCTTGGGTTCTTCGTCTTCCTCTACTGGCGTAGGGCCTCCCATAAATATTCCAATCTTCTTGATTAGGTCGTCATTCTTCTCCACCAATACTTCAATTTCCTCTTCATAATCTTCACGTGTAGCCTTGAGTTCTTCCTTCAGTTCCTTGATTCTAGTCTTAGCCTTCTTCAGATTTATCATGTCAGCGCAAATCTGGTTCTCCTGTCGTCGAATGTGCTAGTTTAACTCCTGGATAAAAGCTGTGATTGATCTATCCTTCCTGGTGCTGATCATCTCCCAGTGTTCATCTCGGCGCCCACAAATCTGGTAGATAGTATCCTTGAGATCATTGCGGTAGACTTCTCCAATGCGTCCCATGGCGATGTGAGCTGCCATGCTCTTTCCTAGACTCCAAGTTGGTGCATCAAAAGAAAATTCTATGGGCTCAGTGACTGGCATGAATGTCCTTCCTGGAACTTGAACTTGAATCATCCAGTGCTCTTCTTCAGGTAAAGTGGCGTTGTAGGTTCCGGTGAAGCTTGGTACCCCTATGTTCAGGTATCTAGTGACTTCCTTCAAGTGACGTCCAAAGGGTGTATCTTCATCTGGTTGTGTGAACTTGTTCCTTGCATCCGCCATCCTAAATGAGTAGAAAAGATGAGAAGTCAGAAGAGAAGAGAATGGATAGTGATCTAGGTCTTTTAGCTTAGTGGTCGTGTCCTACAGTCAGCGTGTGCTCTGATACCATCTCTGTAGCGACCAGACCTCAAACAGTCTGATCTCTGTGCTCCGGTGTCATCCCTGGATCAGTAATGCTGACACCACACAGTACTCAGAGGATTTATAGCAGAGTAGCAATCACACACGTATTACATCGAGTGTCTCAATGGAGAACTTATTACAATAAATATGGCTTAAGGCCATCTAATAACGATAACAACGGAAGGCTTTGAAGATAAGTGAGTCCATTAACTCCAATGGCATCACTGAGTACAGGACCACGACCTAAAACTCCTTAATCGTCGTCTAAGAAGTCTGCAACATTAACGTTGCAGCCCAAAACGGGTCAGCACATGGAATATGCTGGCAATGTAACACATAGAGAGTAATGGAATGAAACAGCTATACTATATGCATATTTGGCTGGTGGAAAGCTCTATGGTTACAGTTTTGCGTAAAGCCAATTTTTCCCTACGTCAAAGGAATACAATTTATTTAACTATCATGGTAGTTGTTAAACATTGAGAATGGTTGACAGCATTCTCAATCCCAATTAAGCATCATCATTTAAACAAAACCCAACAAAATAATCGAGGTACTAGATACTCAAGATGTCCATAACCGGGGACACGGCTAACCATGATTAGTTTATTTCACTCTGCAGAGGTTTGCGCACTTTTCCCCACAAGACTCGATCGCCTCCGTTTGGTTTCTCGCACTACATGGTGTTTGAGAAACGGATGACCGAGACATAGTCTTTCAGAAGCGCTAGCACCTTACGATCGGGTAGACCGTACCACCTACATCCCCTACATCTTCTAGTCTACCACTGTAAGAGTTTGCACGACTTAGTCAACTATGCTAGAGCCCATAATAGCTTGTGGCTGCACACAAAAGTTTCTATTATGAATAGTCTCATGATCCCTTTGAGCCTGGGTGGCGGTCCAAAAGAAAACAGGCAAGTCCTGGAATACCCAGGTGCCTCAATCCACCCAGATGTGTGTTTAAGATGCCACCTTAGATAAACCATTAGTTAACAAACTCACATCTTCCATGGATATCACTCACCCAATCCACGTCTACTAGCATAGCATGGCATAATAAGCAAACGTAGAAGTAACTCCCAAAGGTTTGATAATAAACAGGTAATAGGTACTACCTCATCTACTTCCCATCCCACAATTTAATTAGATCCTAACCATGCAATGTGTGAGGATTGATCTAATGCAATAAAACTGGGTAGTAGAAAAGGTATGATCAAAGTGTTACTTGCCTTGCTGATGATCCGGGAAACCTGGCGATTCGAAGTAACAAGCGGCGCACTCCGGGTACTCTATCGCAATCAAACAAACAAGCATACAATATGAACTCATCTAATGCGAGGTAAAACTCAAATAAGAGATCTAACCAGAAGGTTCAACTTAAGAACTCCGGTTGGCAAAAAGAATCAAATCGAACGAAGCAACGAAAGTCAAACGGCGAAAGAAAACAACTTCGTTCTACCAATCTGGATCTAGGGCAAATTTTACAGTAGCAAAATCTTGTTTAAGTTGATTCAACGGATATAGGGTTTCGAGACGAAACTCTAGGCCCTTGAATCACCTGATTCCAATAAACAAGCGAAAAGTTGTACTAAAACAAAAATCGGATCAAGAATCGCGATCAAAAAAAATCGCGGATTTAATCCGAGAAAAAAAAACGACGAACGCTCGCTAAATTAAATAAACCGGAAAACCGATCTATTTAAAAAAAACCAAATCAAAAAAAACCGACGGAAAAACCGAACGGTTTTTTGAAAAAGAAAAAACGGCGCGGATGTCGAGGCGGCGGCGGACCTCGGCGAGCGTGCGGCGGTGGCGGCGTCCGGCGGCGGCGGTGGGCGGCGAGGCGGCGCGGCGGCGACGGCGGCGAAGCAGCGGCATCGCGGCAGCGGCGGCTTGGTGCTGGGGCGGCTAGGGTTTGCCCGGGCCGGGCGTGTTTTTTTAAAATAATTACGCGTAGAAGAAAAATAAAAAGAAATACTAAATGGACTCCAAAAATTCCGAAATAAATTTTCACGGGCTTCTAAAATCAAGCCGCACAAGGTGAACATTTATTTGGCACCTAAATGCAATTTTGAAAAACACACATTTTTCCTAAATTCAAATAAAACACCGAAAAACTCCGAAATAAAATCTTATTTGATTTTATTATTAAATCCTCAATATTTCTTTATTTTGGGAAAGTCATTTTATTCCCACTCTCATATTTTTGCAATAGAAATAATTGATGATAAAATAAATAGAATCAAATGATCCTATTCTCAAAATTTGAGAAAACTCAAATATGAAAATAACGAAATCCCCAACTCTCTCCGTGGGTCATTGAGTTGCGTAGAATTTCTTGGATCAACCAAAATGCAAAAAAGTATGGTATGCAATGATGATCTAATGTATAACATTCCAAATTGAAAATTTGGGATGTTACAGCTACCGAGGATCGCGGATTCAGCTCGCAGCGTCACGCGCTTGTGGTAAGCTATTTTTTCCTTTTACAGGGTATCAGTTTTCCATAGTTTGACTCTATGCGGGATCTAAGCTCCCTTTCCTCTGACAGGATTGACAGGTAACGTCCGGACAGATCAACTGTCCGGCCCCTTTGCCCGAAGGCCCAGCGGACGCTCGCTTGGCGAGGCTGCTGGTTCCGGCGCCCTATGTGGTGCCGGAGAAGAAGGCCACAAAAAGGGCCAAGGGTACTCGAAAGAGCGCCCGGCGCCAGGAGGTGTCGGATTCATCATCCGACGGTCCCGAAGCGCCTTCCTCTTGCGAAGACGAGGAGGAATAAGAAGAAACCTCTCCCCCTCCAGCGGGAGGAGAGAAGAAAAGGAAGGCCGCCCTCTCTGAGGAGGCCGGAGGGTCCAAGAAGGGGGAAACCCTTCCTCCGGACTACTCCACCAACGCCGACGACGGCGGAGATGAGTGGCAGCCCAGGGCCAAGCCCCTGGCAAAATCGTAAGTATCCGGATACCGGAGTAATTCATAGTATTCGTTTATTGCACAGCTTTCCCTTATGTCGAATATGCTTATGTAGCCCACCCAAAGACCGGCTCGACGCGTCGTCGAGCGGCTCACTGGACTCGTCGGATGTGAACTCGCTTC